>NW_020904392.1:0-1160 GCF_003984885.1 Neopelma chrysocephalum | reverse complement strand
AAAGAACCTTCTCCTATTTCCTCTTCCCAAGAGTTCTTTGGCAAAGAACCTTCTCCTTTTTCCTCTTCCCAAGAATCCTTTGGCAAAGACCATCCAATTCCCTCTTCCCAAGAGTTCTCTGGCCAAGACCACCCCACCTTGTCCTATTTTTTTGGGAGCTGTTGGGACCCGGATCCGAGTGGGCGACTCTTCTCTCCCGCAGTGGCCTCGAGCACCGTCTGGATGCTGAACGTGAGTGAGATTTCCACCACCAGCCTCCTGCTCTCCTGGGATTCCGTCGCTGGAGCCACCGGCTACAGAGTGGCTTGGGGTCCTACCCCAGGTAAGATCCCTCTCCCCTTCCAACCTGAACCACCTCCAGCTCCTCCTGGAGCACGGGAGAACCTCAGGGATGGTGGGCAGGGGCAGGTCCAGCTCCTTCCCTGTCCAGCTGTCACGGAATCGCTGAGCTTGGAAAAGGCTTCCAAGACTCTTCCCAGACTCTTCAGTCTTTATTCTCTCCTATTATATTTTGTCTTCCCAAGGGTTCTTTGGCAAAGACCATCCCACCCTTCCCTATTTTCTCTTCCCAAGAGTTGTTCGGAAAGAACCTTCTCCTATTTCATTTTCCCAAGAGTTCTTTGGCAAAGAACTTTCTCCCGTTTTCTCTTCTCAACAATTTTTGGCAAAGACCATCCCACCCTCTCCTATTTTATTTCCTCTTCCCAAAAATTCATTTGCAAAGAAAATCACACCTTCTCCTATTTCCTCTTCCCAAAGGTTCTTGGGAAAGAACCTTCTCCTATTTCCTCTTCCCAAGAATTCTTCGGCAAAGACCATCCTATTCCCTCTTCCCAAGAGTTCTTGGGAAAGAACCTTCTCCTATTTCCTCTTCCCAAGAATTCTTTGGCAAAGAACCTTCTCCTATTTCCCAAGGGTTCTTTGGCAAAGACCATCCCACCCTCTCCTATTTCCTCTTCCCAAAAATTCTTTGGCAAAGACCATCCTATTTCCTCTTCCTAAGAGTTCTTTGGCAAAGAACCTTCTCCTGTTTCCTCTTCCCAAGAATTCTTTGGAAAGAACCTTCTCCTATTTCCTCTTCCCAAGAATTCTTCGGCAAAGACCATCCTATTCCCTCTTCCCAGGAGTTCTCTGGCAAAGACCATCCCACCCTGTCCTAT
>NW_020904391.1:0-304 GCF_003984885.1 Neopelma chrysocephalum | reverse complement strand
CTGACGGACCTGCCGGCCATGGAATTGGCACTTTGTACATATGTTCTCTATGTTGTATATATGTATATATGTACATTTTATCTTTCTATACTACATGTGTTAGAAAGTTTACATGGTTTACAAGATTTGCAATTAAACAAGTGTTCTTAAAAAATAATAAAAAGGGGGATTTGTGGGGATTAAAGCCTAGAAAAAAAACCAACGTACCTTTGCAGAGTGGCTCATTACAGGGGAGAGCTGTAACTCCTAAAACTGCCGTTTCAACTGCCGTGACAGCTGGCAGCCAATCAGATGCTGCGGTCAG
>NW_020904390.1:0-930 GCF_003984885.1 Neopelma chrysocephalum | reverse complement strand
AGCAGTGATGTCACTCCGAGCCAGCTTTAATTGTTGCTTTCTCTCAGCGAGAAGGTGAGTTTAGGAGCCGTAACTACAGAAAGCCCTGGAGTTATTTCTTTCCCCTAATAAATAACCCTGCTTTCCCATAAAGGCAGAAAATTCAAACTGATAAATGAAAATAAATTTCCGTGTGTGGCATAATGAGCTCGGGGGACTTCTCACCATGGAAAGTCGCTCAGCCCGAGAATATTCCAAGATGAGAAAGGCTCAGGCATGAAATAGGTACCCAGAAACCCAGAGTTATTAAAGGTGTGCCTGAGAAGGGTTTGGAAGGGACACAGAGCTGAATATCCCAAGTTTGCTGCATTTTTTCCAGAGATTGGGATGAGTCTTAAGGTGCAGCAGGAAAGACTGAAAGTCTGGTGCCACTTTTTAAAGTATCTGCTGAGAAGCAAAGGCAACAACTTGCTGAGAATCCGACCAGCCTAAGCTTGGATTTCCACAGGGCTGTTCTTCTATAGGATCCCAGAGTGGTTTGGGTTGGAAGGGACCTTAAAGCCCATCCCATTCCACCCTCTGCCATGGGCAGGGACACCTTCCACCAGCCCAGGTTGCTCCAAGCCCCGTCCAGCTTGGCCTTGGACACTTCCAGGGATCCAGGGGCAGCCACAGCTTCTCTGGGCAACCTGTGCCAGGGCCTCCCCACCCTCACAGCCAAGAATTCCTTCCTAATATCCCACCTAACCCTGCCCTCTGGCAGTGGGAAGCCATTCCCCCTTCTCCTCTCACTCCAGGCCCTTGTCAATAGTTTCTCTCCATCTTCCTTGTAGTTCCTTCAGCCACTCCAAGGCCACAATCAGGTCACCCCAGAGCTTCTCCTCTCCAGGCTGAACAATTCCAACTCTCCAGCCTTTCCTCCCAGCAGAGCTGCTCCAGCCCTCTGACCAC
>NW_020904389.1:0-1153 GCF_003984885.1 Neopelma chrysocephalum | reverse complement strand
GAGTGCAGTGTATAGCAGCTGTCTGTGTATCCAGCCCTTCACATGGTCTTCACATTTCTAAGGTAATATTTATAAACGTGCATAAGGAATTCCATATCAGCAAACAGATTGGCTTCCCAAAATCCAACCAAAATACTGGTGATTTCTTAAAACATATATTATTGCAAAAACGGCACTTTTTCCTGAGTTGATGTCATTATGATGGCATCATGAAGAAAATCCATTTGTCCTTAAACCATTTTGCCCCTTTTGCATGCAATGGCCATTTAGCTACATCTAGACTTACAAGAAGCTCCTCATAACAACAAGATACTCTTAGCATAAGGCCACTGGCTGACTTGTGAGTGCAGGATATTCTGTGATATCAGCATACTCAGCTTCACAGTCCCTGTGTCAGGTTAATCACAGAGGAATTCAGGACACTGTGAGTGTAGCTGTTATGTGTTGTTTCTGCAATTGTACATACTTGATTTTGTTGAAAATATGTAGAAAATCTACATAGAGTATGAGATATTCCTAGTAAATATGGATGTGGACTGGATGTGCAATAATGCTGTGATCTAAAAGGTGAGTGCACACCAGAGATGCTTGAATGTCTCCAGAGGTATTGCTGGTAAATGAAATCTTGTAGTTATTGAAATGTGAAGCCTGGTTGCCCTCAGACATAGGGTGAAATATCAGTGCTTCTGTGGGAGAGAAAGAATAGATCATGTATTATTTTCATATAAGCTTGGCTAAACCTTCCTTTTGTGGGTTATTTTTTGGTTTTCTCCTGCTTTGGAAGTTTCTTTAAAAATAAAATGAGATGGACCAATATGAAAACAATCTCAGTAATTCTACCATGAAACAGCCAGTACTGCTTGAACATTTAACAAGGAAAAAACCAACCAGAACCAACTTCTGAAGATATGAAATAATTAATCTCTTTTATTATATCTGCTATCACAAGGGTGTGGGAGAGCTTAGGTGTGTGTCCACTCTTGGCAATAATAATAGATCAAATTTAGCATGGCCTGGATCTTTAAGAGTCAAAAATACCCAACTGAAGCATTATTCCATTCCTAGATGATGTTCTGACAAGTTAAAACCAATAAATGGAAAAGAACAAAAGAACAGAAAGTATCAATATCAATCTTTAGATAGGTCCTGTTTC
>NW_020904388.1:0-926 GCF_003984885.1 Neopelma chrysocephalum | reverse complement strand
CAGGATGGGGTTTCAGAGAAATTGTGATGTATGGGGAGGGGGAAAAAGCGACAGAGATTTCACATCACTTACTCTGACTCACCCAACACTTCTGAGGGATGTTACTGTCGCCAGCAAAGCTCCTTCAGCTCTTTTGCTTTGCTTTGCTTTGCCTGGAGAAGCCCCTGGCTGAAATGCCAGAGGTGTGCCACAGTGGAATGCATGCAGGCACTCGGAGCCTCGGTCTTCCAATAAATATTCTCAGGGATTTGCAGGAGAAATATTCCTTCCTGCTTTAGGAGCCAGCAGGAGGACTGACGTTAGCGGCCGGGCTTTGAGACGTAAATATTTGAGAGATGTAGGGCTTTGTCTAAATAACTCACCCCCTGCCAAGCCCCGAGGAGCAGCCAGGGAGGATTTTGAGGCAGGTTGTCCCTCCTTCCAGAGGGGTCACTTTGGGACACAGCAATCCCAAGCACCACGGTGCAGGCTCTGTCTAGTCTGCTAATAAACCAGATTACAGCCAGGCAAGCACCTTTGGGCAGACAAGATGAACTCCAAACAGCCACACAACTTGATAACGTTTAAGTGGAGAAAGAACAGCAGCAGGAAGCTCATAAAGGTGTCTATGGAAAAGCAGGAGGATGGGCTGGGAGCAGGGCTGGTTTCTTTCCCTTCAAAGTCAGATGGGGGAGAGGTTGGCACATTCAAAACGTTATCTTCTAATTCCTGCTTCCACTGCATGAGCACTGACTGTCACTGTCCTGCTGAGTTTTGAAGAATATCCCAACAGCAACTGCTCTCTACAACAACCCCCTGACAGGAGGGGGGAGCCGGGGGGGGTCGGGCTCTGCTCCCAGGGAACAAGGGACAGGAGGAGAGGGAATGACCGGCAGATGTTCAGGTTGGCCAGGAGGAGGAATTTGTTGCTGGAAAGGGTGGTGAGG
>NW_020904387.1:0-362 GCF_003984885.1 Neopelma chrysocephalum | reverse complement strand
GGCCGTGCCCACTGCCCTGGGGAGCCTGGGCAGTGCCAACCACCCTCGGGGGGAAGAACCTTTCCCTGAGATCCTCTTTAATTCCTTTATTATTCTTCATTTCCCCCTCTCCCTGCCCTCTGGCTGTTTGTTTGCATGACAGAAGCACCTCAAAGGAAAACCCCAGTGGCTTCACTGCTCTCTCTCAGACAGAGTCCAGAAGGCAGTTTTGTCCTTTGCAACCTCACAGCTGCCTGGGAAAATCATGGAATCATGGAATGGTTTGGGTTGGGAGGACCTCAAAGCCCATCCAGTGCCACCCTCTGCCATGGGCAAGGACACCTTCCACCAGCCCAGGTTGCTCCAACCTGGCCTTGGACACT
>NW_020904386.1:0-362 GCF_003984885.1 Neopelma chrysocephalum | reverse complement strand
TCTGGGCACAAAAAAGGGAAGTTTGCTCACCCCAGCCCTGGATTCACGCTGTGGGAGTTCCCTGCTCTGTGCCTCAGTGTTTTCTCTGCCTGGGTGGGGGTAGATCCCTTTAACATCTGGTAGGAAAGGTACTGGAAGGAGTGAGGAGAGCACAGCATTGATATAAAACCAGCTGGGAAGCAACTTCATGGGATTGCTGGTGTCCCTGGGAGTCACCAGAGGGGTGTTTTTAGCTGTTTTCCATCTCTTTTTGGGATCTCTGGGTTTAGCTCCCCTGCATTTTGGGGAGCTGGTGTCCTCCCAAGGCACAGCCCCGGATTGCTCAGGGCCCCAACCTGTTTGTCCAAGGAATTTGGCAATGC
>NW_020904385.1:0-642 GCF_003984885.1 Neopelma chrysocephalum | reverse complement strand
ATAATGTCATCATTCCTCACAGGGAAGCAGGTTTTCTGACAGAAAACCTGGTAGAGTCTGAAATCAGATTTCTGACATGCCTCCTTCTGAGGCTTCTAAGTTCCTTGATTTGTCCCTATTAGCTGGAGAAAAGAAGTGTGGAAGATTTTTTGAAGCTCAGATAGGACAGGTCAGCCTGGGGAGGAACACAGGCTTCACCTTAGAATTTGCATAACTGTACAAAATCCAGCCACCACACGCTCGAGGATCTTGTCTCCAGCAGTGACCAGCTCCAGATTTTTAACAGCAGGTATGGCCAAGTAAACACAGAGTACTCCTTTCTCACCGAAGACTCGAAGATTTGGTTATTTGGGGTTTTTTGAATGGGGCAGGATGCAGGGGAGTGGACATTGCTGTTCCTTCTGAAATGCATTCTAGCATGAGCTGTGATCATTCTGGGGAGTTTTACTTTCCCTGCTTTGAATATTCATACCATCGTGGCTTCCTCCATCTCACACCAGTGAGCTGGTCCAAAAGAAACATTTCTTTTTATCATCTGTGTATCTGCTCTCACTTCCATGTCTTGATTGACTACCCCCCTGCTTTCATGACACCCTCAAATAAAAAAGCCCCCTATCTCCCTTCTCAAGAGTATCACTAGTT
>NW_020904384.1:0-768 GCF_003984885.1 Neopelma chrysocephalum | reverse complement strand
GAAACATCATCCAGCCTGTCCCTGCCTCAGTTTTCCAGCTGCAAAGCGGTGCCATGGATACACTCAGACCTCGCTCATGTCCAACCACAGAAAACTGGGAAGGTGGAATGTTCTGTGCCAACTGTCACCTGCCCCATCAGGAGGTTATTTCCCAGGAAAACGTGAATTCCCTTTTCCCAGCAGCACCAGAATTGCTGGGAAAGAGGTGGAACTTGATCCTCAGCTGGGACAGTGCGGGATCTGAGATCCCAGCTGAGCCTTTGGGGTGAATTCTTGGGAAAGAAGGAAAGACACGGATCCCATTCCCTGCTGGTGTTGAACTCATCCGTATTGAATGTTTTCCTGGAGGGTGAGTGTGGGATGGGGGGATCCCCCCAAGCGAGGGGCCAGGACAGGAGCAGTCCTCCCAGCATGGGCCAGGCTGATCCCAAGACAGGGACAGACCTTCTATAGCATGGGCTGGGCTGGGCTGATCCCAGGACACATCCAGGACTCCCAGTATGGACCAGTCCAGGCACAGCACAGGGCCAGGACTTCCAGTATGGGCCCGGCCGGGCCCTGTACCCTCGGCCCTGCGCTTCCTGCGCCACCAGCGGTGCGGGGGCACCCCCTGACCCCACTCCAGTCCCTCCCAGTGCTCCCAGTCCTTCCCAGTCCTCCCAGTCCCCCCAGTCCCCTCCACGTGCCTCCCACACCCCCGTACCGCGCATGCGCAGCCCCCGCCCGCCCCTTCCCGCCACGCGCACGCGCCGGACTGTACCACCCCTT
>NW_020904383.1:0-759 GCF_003984885.1 Neopelma chrysocephalum | reverse complement strand
GAAACATCATCCAGCCTGTCCCTGCCTCAGTTTTCCAGCTGCAAAGCAGTGCCACGGACACACCCAGACCTCGCTCATGTCCAACCACAGAAAACTGGGAAGGTGGAATGTTCTGTGCCAACTGTCACCTGCCCCATCAGGAGGTTATTTCCCAGGAAAACGTGAATTCCCTTTTCCCAGCAGCACCAGAATTGCTGGGAAAGAGGTGGAACTTGATCCTCAGCTGGGACAGTGCGGGATCTGAGATCCCAGCTGAGCCTTTGGGGTGAATTCTTGGGAAAGAAGGAAAGACAGGGATCCCATTCCTTGCTGGTGTTGAACTCATCCGTATGGAATGTTTTCCTGGAGGGTGAGTGTGGGATGGGGGGATCCCCCCAAGTGAGGGGCCAGGACAGGACCAGTCCTCCCAGTATGGGCCAGGCTGATCCCAAGACAGGGACAGACCTTCTATAGCACGGGCTGGGCTGGGCTGATCCCAGGACACATCCAGGACTCCCAGTATGGACCAGTCCAGGCACAGCACAGGGCCAGGACTTCCAGTATGGGCCCGGCCGGGCCCTGTACCCTCGGCCCTGCGCTTCCTGCGCCACCAGCGGTGCGGGGGCACCCCCTGACCCCACTCCAGTCCCTCCCAGTGCTCCCAGTCCTTCCCAGTCCCCCCAGTCCCCTCCACGTGCCTCCCACACCCCCGTACCGCGCATGCGCAGCCCCTGCCCGCCCCTTCCCGCCACGCGCACGCGCCGGACTGTACCACCCCTT
>NW_020904382.1:0-436 GCF_003984885.1 Neopelma chrysocephalum | reverse complement strand
GGCCTGGCTCGGTGGGGGAAAAGGGCCCCTGGGCCCCCCCAGAAGTGCCTTTTCCCCCCTCACCTGGCGGACGAAGCTGTTGGAGGTGGTGTCGGAGGAGGTGCTGCCGTCCGAGCGCTTGAAGCGGCTCTTGCGCCTGCTGTACTTGCCCTGGGGGGGAACAGGGGGGGCCACGAGGGCAGGCTGGACCCCCCCCAAAACTCCCAGAACACCTCTGCTACCCCCCCTCCCCAGCTCCAGCTGTCAGGGATGCCCAAACCCCCCCCCTGCAGGAAAACCCGGGGGGGGCGAAGGAAGGGAAACTGAGGCAGGGGAGGGGACGGGGCTCCCCCACCCCAGGGACCCCCGTGGCGTTATTAGGGGGGCTGCACCTCCCACCCCATGGAGAGGGAGATGGGGGGGGGCTCGAACTGCAGCCCCACAGTCAAAGCAGAAC
>NW_020904381.1:0-513 GCF_003984885.1 Neopelma chrysocephalum | reverse complement strand
CCCGGCGTGTCCGAGAGCTCCCGGAGGCTGGAGATGTTGGTGGGGTGCAGGGGCTGCAAGAACAAGACCCCCCTCATTGCTGATGCCAGTCTGGGGGACACGGGGTGTGTGGGGGGGCAGCCCTGGCTGATGCACCCCCAACTCAGCCCTGGGACCCCCCTCCCACCACCACCACCCTCCAGAAGCTCCCCCTGTGCCCCCTGAGCCCCCCCATATCTTCCCCCATAATCCCCAGACCCCCCTTGCTCTTCCCACAGCCCCCCTTGTCCCAACATCCCCTTGTCCCTCCTTAGCCCCTCGCTCACCTCCACCCCCCATTTCCCCCTTGTCCCCCCATTCCCCCCACGTCCCCCCAGCACCTTTTCCCCCCCTCAGCCCCCACCCCATCCCCTGCCCCCTCCTGTGACCCCCCAACACCCCCGTGTCCTTCCATATCTCATCCCCAGCACCCCCTTGTCCCTCTCCCGGACTCGCCGTGTCCCCCCCCGTCCCCAGCACCGCGTTGTCCCCCCC
>NW_020904380.1:0-1690 GCF_003984885.1 Neopelma chrysocephalum | reverse complement strand
TTTTAGTCAGACTGAACCATATTTGGGTGGATGAGTTCTGACAAACTATAGCCCTTTAAGGACCCTGTCCTCCTCACATTCTGCTATACCAGTTCCTTGCAGCTCCCCCTTGGCTGTTCTGCTTTCTGTCCCCACAGTTGTACAGTCATTTCAAAGTGACACAGCACTCCAGCTTCAGAAATGGCCAATAAAACCTTGAAGCCAAACTTTCTAGCCTGTCTAGCCATCTCTTCAAGTTTATTAGGAAGTCTGGTTTTCAGAGTTATGTCTCCAAGAACATAAGGCCACAAATGACTAAATTGTGAGAACTTTCTTATCTAACAAGGTGTTTAAGAATACTCTTCTAAAGAAGAAAAGTGGTGGTATTTACTGTCTTGTAAGATGATACACTAAAGCTAAAACAACATAAAGCAATAGAGCCAGGGATCTTTTAAAACTTTAAATAAACTATAAAGACAAGTGTTTTAAAGGTCAGAGATTCTAGCAAAACAAAGGAGTTCAACTTCCAACGCACCCTGCCTAAACATACAAAACTTGTTTATATGTCTAAAACAAAATTGAGTTATAATAGTTAACAGGGAGGGGAATTTAAGAAAGGGGTTTTAATCCCTGTATTTAGAGGACTAAGATAAATTCCAGGAATGAATTAACCACAAAAAACCACCACAGAGTGGGTGAAGCATTTGTAAGTATTAGCTGCTCCCAGAGAGAGTACACCAAACTCAGTGGATTGGTAAACAATCCAATTGGCAACTTCTTTGATCCCTCACACAAAGCACATTTAAGCATGTTTTTTATGCAGGATTCAGGATTTGGTTCCGGTATTTTAAAAGTGATAAAATGTGTGTAACATCTTGAATGCCATCCTAAACTCAGGACTCCTGGGAGTCAGGAGTCCTGAGTTCTGTTCCCACGCAGACTCCCAGATTCCATGTGATCTCAGGCTGGTCACCCAATCTTGTAGCCTTTCAGTCTCCCAGTCTGCAGTATGGGTATAACAGTATTTGTCTGAATAAGATATTTTAAGACTGAGCATTTGCAGCATGGTTTAAGAGTCTCAGATGAAAAGTATTACATAAATCCAAAGGATTTAACGCTTAGGAAGCTGAAACATGAAAAATTCTTTTCAGTTATTTTAAACTATTGACAAGGATAACCTTTATAACCCATTTTGTCAAATTTGAACATACATTTAGAAAAAAAAGCTTTGGGGGTAAAATTTTTTCTTCTTTTTTCATTTTCTGTTTTTATCAATTTTGCTTCATTTTCAAGAATGGGAGAGCAATTGAAATGAAATTGTAAGCAGATGTAAGTCACAGTATATTGTAGATGTGTACAAAACCCAACAGTTTACAAACTGCAAAAGCCTCCATTCAAAAAGGAAGGCAACCTGCCACACACTGCAGAAGCAATCCATTTTGATGAAATGCATGTCTTTGTGAATCATAAGCAGACTTTCTACAAAACTATCTCTCTTTTTCTCCTGATTCCCTGCAGACGTGTGCAATTTTCACTGCCTGTCAGTTTATCAAAAAGACCAGAGCATCAAATTTCAGCTCTGGATTGTCAGGTCTGATCCCTATTTCCTTTCAAATTCCAAAATACTGACACATTGATTTGAGTTCATAGTGTCAGACAACAGTACTTAAGAGACATTTTTGCTAAAATATAGCTTCTGATCTATCTTTTA
>NW_020904379.1:0-412 GCF_003984885.1 Neopelma chrysocephalum | reverse complement strand
TGCCTTTCACACACGTGTCCCCAAAGCATCTTCCTGTACCTACACCAACTGATCCCAAAGGCATGGGAGGGCTGAGGGAACTGGCTGGCAGCTCTCAGGATCAGGGCTGACTCTTCCTCATTACCACTGCTGAGCACACTGGACCTGTGACCACCACCAGGTACTCTCAGCACCATTACACTTGTTAAGGGAGACTCTTGCTTCTGGCTGCTCTGGATGGAGTTTTTTTGCTGCTGCCCTTTTCTGTTCTGTTACCTTTCTCATGCTGTCCATTAGGTCCCAAACACAGTTGAGAACATAAATGAAGACTTTTTTTTCCTAACAGAATTCAGACCTCAAAATCTTTCAAAAAGAATGGGATTGGGCCTGCTGAAGGAAGCTTGGCAGGATCTTCTCTTTGACCTTTGAAGGA
>NW_020904378.1:0-360 GCF_003984885.1 Neopelma chrysocephalum | reverse complement strand
CCTCTGCAGAGCCTTCCTGCCCTCCAGCACATCCACAATCACACCCAACGTGGTGCTGTCTGTGGGGTGAAGTTGTAGCCCCACAATTGAAGTTTGAGGTAGTGCAAAAGTTAGGCCGTGTTCCATGGGAGCAGTGGAGCTGGTTAGATGGTTTCCATGGACACGGCCTTGGGTTGCAGGGAGTACAAGGTTAAGACGGTTTGATAATGTGCAGGTGCTTGAACTCCTGCATGTCTTTGTGAAAATATGTTTGTGTTGTGTGTGGGAAAGTAGAAGTTGGCAAGCTCAATAAAGGCTGCCTGCTGCGCTGAGTAGGCAGACATCTCTTGTCTCACCGTCCTAGTGTGTCTTGTGTGTCTT
>NW_020904377.1:0-867 GCF_003984885.1 Neopelma chrysocephalum | reverse complement strand
TCCCATTTTTGTCACTGGATGTGCCCAACTTGCCCCAGGCACATCAGTTCTTTTTTTGGGTTTTTTTTTTGCCAAAGTTTTTCCTTGTGTGGCAAAAATAGAGGCAGCTTTGGGAAGGGTCAGGCTTCAAAACTTTTGGAAAAATCCCTGTTGGGGAGAAACTGCTCTGGTGGGATAAGTAAGCTGAGCATTGACCACAACTTTTAATCTAATTGAAGTTTTCCCAGGTTGAGATGTGTTTGCAAATGCCCTTGAAGGTCACAGCCATCCCCATGAATGGTTAGAAGCTGTAAATTTGGGACAAAACCTTGGTTTGTGGTTCCCCCTGGGTCAGATGGAGAAAGTTTTCCTGGTGATGAGGCTGCAGAGACTCTGAGACTGGTGGTGTCACTTCAGCCCTGGGGCAACCTCTTGGAGGGGAAATTGCAAAGAAAAGTCAAAATACACCATTTGAGGTCCTGGGTTGTCTCTGCTTTCATTGCCAAAGCTTCCATGGGTGTGTTGGCTGGAATCTGTCAATGGAAAGCTCATTGATTAGAGGTAAAGGTTGGCTCTGTGTCTGCTCCAGAGCTGGGTTTGGAGCTGCTTGATCTCACAGCAAGTGTCTGGGAGGGCTTGGCCACAAAAACTTCAGACATTTCTGCACAGCATCATCCTGAAGGGTGTTCTGAGCCAGACCTGATTCACCTGCAGGGGCTGGAGGGGAGAACATGCCAAGGCTGTGTCAGTGGGAGCTGATTCCTGGGGCTGTTTGGTGTCGTGGGTCCCTCTGCATTTCCTTCCACCTCATCTCTCCCAGCTGATTTCCAGGGGTTGAGAGGGGCACAGGGACTGACAAAGAGCCTCCTGAGCCTGTTCTACCCCTTC
>NW_020904376.1:0-1215 GCF_003984885.1 Neopelma chrysocephalum | reverse complement strand
ACCCAGATGTGTTTGAAATCCACCATTCTGTCAGAGATTGAAGGAACACGAAGGAAATGGCTCACAGTAACAGCAGTGGACAAGACCTTTTCCAGCGGCTCCTTAAGCCATCCATGATTGTGCTGCTGTGTCATAACTAAATCAAAACTGATCCTATCAAGACTTTGAACCCGCTGAATTAATATAATCTCTAACACGTGCAAATTGCACACAGGATAGCAAGTGTTAGGGCTGAGGTTTTTCTTTTTTAAAGGTGAGGGTGAATGAACAAAACCCCAGCGGGTATTTGGAGAAAGAGACCTCTAAATACACGCAAATGTGACTTTGCCTTCAGCTGCACCTGCCTTTATGTGTTCCAAAAATACCTTGATTTGATGAATCCCTCCCAAAAGCTTTGCCCCAAGAAAAAACAATCTTCCAAGAACTTCAAATTCTGACATGAACCCCTAGAAATTACATCTTCAAAAACTCTCCTTCTGGGAGTGCTGGTGAGGGGATGGAATTTTCATTAGCTCTGGCCCAAAAGCAAAAGCAAGACAGGAATAGCGAGGAATTTATTTCTCCAGACCAGCAAGGATGTTGCTCCAACAAGCGAAAAGACTGAAATATTTGTCATTTTCTCCTTGGTTTTCTCCCTTACTTCACTTTCAAGTCTTCAAAATTTCCAATCATCATTTATGCAATGCTTACATCTGTGTAAACATCTTAGCTAATTACTCAAGTTACTGGTGTCTAAACAGAGCATCTACAAGAGGCTGATAGTGCTGTGTCAGACACTGAGATAACACAGAAGATATATTTGGGTTTTGAGGTTGGTAAATCAGACAGGTTTGGTTCATTCAAGGTACCAAAAGATATTCAGACAATTCGAACACATGGCATAAATGTGCTGAATGCCCACTTGTGTAGGATCTGATAATTGCAGTACCTCAACAAAAATGCAGCAGTGAGTTCTGGATGACATCACAGGCCCAGGGAAGAGTCTGATGGAAGAGATCCACTGCAGAGTCAAATGTTCACTGACCAAATGGATTCAAACAGGAGTGGGGTGAACAATGGAAATTTCAGACTCTGAAGAGAAAAACATACAAAATGAACCTATACAGAATAGAAAGATTCTTCCAAGAAAAAGAAGCATGGATCAGAAAAAAAGAAACAAACAGCAAGATAAAAATGTATTATGCAAATGATGGTTTAATATAGTATACAAGGAGA
>NW_020904375.1:0-1216 GCF_003984885.1 Neopelma chrysocephalum | reverse complement strand
ACCCAGATGTGTTTGAAATCCACCATTCTGTCAGAGATTGAAGGAACTCGAAGGAAATGGCTCACAGTAACAGCAGTGGACAAGACCTTTTCTAGCGGCTCCTTAAGCCATCCATGATTGTGCTGCTGTGTCATAACTAAATCAAAACTGATCCTATCAAGACTTTGAACCCGCTGAATTAATATAATCTCTAACACGTGCAAATTGCACACAGGATAGCAAGTGTTAGGGCTGAGGTTTTTCTTTTTTAAAGGTGAGGGTGAATGAACAAAACCCCAATGGGTATTTGGAGAAGGAGACCTCTAAATACACGCAAATGTGACTTTGCCTTCAGCCGCACCTGCCTTTATGTGTTCCAAAAATACCTTGATTTGATGAATCCCTCCCAAAAGCTTTGCCCCAAGAAAAAACAATCTTCCAAGAACTTCAAATTCTGACATGAACCCCTAGAAATTACATCTTCAAAAACTCTCCTTCTGGGAGTGCTGGTGAGGGGATGGAATTTTCATTAGCTCTGGCCCAAAAGCAAAAGCAAGACAGGAATAGTGAGGAATTTATTACTCCAGACCAGCGAGGATGTTGCTCCAACAAGCAAAAAGACTGAAATATTTGTCATTTTCTCCTTGATTTTCTCCCTTACTTCACTTTCAAGTCTTCAAAAATTCCAGTCATCATTTATGCAATGCTTACATCTGTGTAAACATCTTAGCTAATTACTCAAGTTACTGGTGTCTAAACAGAGCGTCTACAAGAGCCTGATAGTGCTGTGTCAGACACTGAGATAACACAGAAGATATATTTGGGTTTTGAGGCTGGTAAATCAGACAGGTTTGGTTCATTCAAGGTACCAAAAGATATTCAGACAATTCGAACACATGGCATAAATGTGCTGAATGTCTACTTGTGTAGGATCTGATAATTGCAGTACCTCAACAAAAATGCAGCAGTGAGTTCTGGATGACATCACGGGCCCAGGGAAGAGTCTGATGGAAGAGATTCACTGCAGATTCAAATGTTCACTGAACAAATGGATTCAAACAGGAGTGGGATGAACAATGGAAATTTCAGACTCTGAAGAGAAAAACATATAAAATGAACCTATACAGTATAGAAAGATTCTTCCAAGAAAAAGAAGCATGGATCAGAAAAAAAAAAAACAAACAGCAAGCTAAAAATGTATTATGCAAATGATGGTTTAATATAGTATACAAGGAGA
>NW_020904374.1:0-755 GCF_003984885.1 Neopelma chrysocephalum | reverse complement strand
GGCGGGATGGGAAACACCAGGCATGTGGCACTGGCAAAGACACCTTCGCAGGGAGGGAAGCAGAGAGCTAAGCCCTGGCAGCCCCAAAAGCTCCATTTTTGGGGCCTGAAAAGAAAATCATATTTGAAAAGGCGTTGGGGCAATGTTTGAGGGGCAATTTGGGCAGGGATCCCAGCTGGAGAGCTCACGGAGCCCCATCTCCTCCGCAGCTCATCCCAGGCTGGGGTTTAAGCAAGGAACAGAATTCCTCAGCCCCCCGGGAATCAGCTGTGTCGCCGGTCCCACTGCCTCCTGCCACGAGGCTCCGGGAAGAACGAGTTATATAAAAAACAAGTCGGAGGAGAAAAAAAAAGAAAAAAAAAATTAGAACTGAGACGCCAGGGAAGTGAGTGGAGGCTATAAAAAGCAGCTGGGAGGAGGGAAGGGAGGAGGGAAGGGAGGAAAGCCCACGAGACACGGCCGAGGAGCCGCATGTGGCTCCCACCTTACGTAAAGCACCGTCCCACGGCGGCAGCTCCGGGCCAAGGGCACCGGGGAGGGGCTGCGGAGTGAACGATGTCAAAGTGGGGCCCAGGGCGTCGAACTGGGGCTCTGGGAGTGCACCGGGCACTGAAGCAGCGCTTGGGGGGTGCAAAGGGTGTCAAAGAGGGGCTGGGGGGCCACCAAGGGCATCAAAGCTGGGTTAAGGGGGAGTGCCAAAGGCATCGGAGAGGGGCTGGGAGGGCACCAGAGTGGGGCTCAGAGTGGTGCCAAAG
>NW_020904373.1:0-575 GCF_003984885.1 Neopelma chrysocephalum | reverse complement strand
GGCGGGATGGGAAACACCAGGCATGTGGCACTGGCAAAGACACCTTCAGCAGGGAGGGAAGCAGAGGGCTAAGCCCTGGCAGCCCCAAAAGCTCCATTTTTGGGGCCTGAAAAGAAAATCATATTTGAAAAGGCGTTGGGGCAATGTTTGAGGGGCAATTTGGGCAGGGATCCCAGCTGGAGAGCTCACGGAGCCCCATCTCCTCCACAGCCCATGCCAGGCTGGGGTTTAAGCAAGGAACAGAATTCCTCAGCCCCCCGGGAATCAGCTGTGTCACTGGTCCCACTGCCTCCTGCCACGAGGCTCCGGGAAGAACGAGTTATATAAAAAACAAGTCGGAGGAGAAAAAAAAAGAAAAAAAAAATTAGAACTGAGACGCCAGGGAAGTGAGTGGAGGCTATAAAAAGCAGCTGGGAGGAGGGAAGGGAGGAGGGAAGGGAGGAAAGCCCACGAGACACGGCCAAGGAGCCGCATGTGGCTCCCACCTTACGTAAAGCACCGTCCCACGGCGGCAGCTCCGGGCCAAGGGCACCGGGGAGGGGCTGCGGAGTGAACGGTGTCAAAGTGGGGCCCAG
>NW_020904372.1:0-321 GCF_003984885.1 Neopelma chrysocephalum | reverse complement strand
TGCAAAGCAGGTGGGAGATGCCGTGCAACGTCCGAGCTTTCTCTGGGAAAGGTGCTTCTCCCGTGTACTGCATCGCCGTAGCACTGGTGCCACAGCCCCTGACAAAACCCCAGGTGGTCTTTGTCCCCAGCAGAAGTGCTCCTGCTGCCAGCAGGGGTGATCCCCGGGACAGGCCAGGAGACGCGGAACCCGCAGTACTGAGGCCGGAGGGATGTTCTGCCTCTGGTGCCCCTCGACCATTCTCACAAGCGCCTTCCCTGGAGGACAATTCAGGAGTTTCAACGTGCGAAAAGACTAGGGACGTGAGGGAAGAGATGATGG
>NW_020904371.1:0-628 GCF_003984885.1 Neopelma chrysocephalum | reverse complement strand
TGGAAATCAGAGCCTTGTCCTTGCCTGGGCTCTGGCTGCTGCAGGGCCCTGTGGGCCTGAGGGCACAGGCTCTGCTTTGGCTGGGAAAGGAGCCCAGGGAGGAGCTGCTCAGGGAAGGGGTCTGTGCCACAGGGACAGCAGGGAGGGGCCCACATCCCCCTGCCCAGCACTTGTGGCAGCAGCTCCCTCTCCCTGCCTGCCTGTCTCTGGGTGAGGAGCTGTTCCTGCCAGCAGCCCCTCCCTGTGCCCACCTCAGCTCCCTGCCAGTGCTGCCAGAGCCATCCCAAGCCCAGTGCCCAGGGGCAGCTCTGCCTGGGCAGGGGCTGCAGAGCAGATGCCAGACAGCCTGCGGTGGCTGGGAAGGGGGAGGTGTTCTGGGGGGATGTGCTTCCTGAGAAGGGCCCCTGGAAATGGCAGGAGGTGGAGCTGAAGCTGTGAGGAGCCCTGACCCTGCAGCTGAAGGGCCCTGCCCAGCCCTGCCCAGCCCTGCCCAGCCCTGCCCCGCCATGAGGGGTCACTCCTTCCACCCACCCCTTCTCCCTGCAGGGCCGTGGCAGCTCCTTGGCCGGGCTGAGAGCTGTCCCTGGCAGGCAGCAGAGTCCCTGCCCCAGCACACAGAGCCCTGGGG
>NW_020904370.1:0-617 GCF_003984885.1 Neopelma chrysocephalum | reverse complement strand
CTGGGGTGTCTGTGCAGGGCTGGGAATTGGACTGGATGATCCTGGTGGGTCCCTTCCAGCTTAGGAGATTCTGTGATTCTATGATTCCATGTTTTTACAAATATATTTAAGATTCGAGGTGCTTTAGAGATGAAGTATCTGCTGCACTTCCCTTTATGTGTTTGCTTTCTGCATTTTTCACTTTAAACACCAAAAGATTTTCATCTTCTCTCCCAAGCTGGCTCAGGTTTGTGGTGGACCAAAGCCCTGACTCAATAAAACATTCAGTCACCTGCTGAACTTTAATCACATCCTTAAGTTCAACTTTATTCAGGAAAGCTCTTAAGCATGAGATAAAACCCCAAGTGTTTTCAATGATTTGGTTAATCTTGAGGGATGGGTTGGGCTTCGTTGTCCTGCCAAAATGCACAGCAAAGCTCTCACTGAAGGCAGGGCTGGGGATGGGGTGTCTGTGTGAGCACTTCTCGTGGTGCTGGGCCAGAATGAAGTTGCCACGGGCACTGTGATGGTTGATGCCTTGCAGTGAGAGAAGAAAGAGTCTGCCCCTCCATCCATCCCTCCCTCCCTCCCTCCCTCCCTCCATCCATCCATCCATCCCTCCATCCATCCATCCATCC
>NW_020904369.1:0-1736 GCF_003984885.1 Neopelma chrysocephalum | reverse complement strand
TCCTGTTCCTGAGGAGGGTAATTGGTGTTGGATCCACAGAGGAGACCTCGGAATGTCCTGGATTCCAGCGGGAGGACGGGGGAGCTGAGCTTGTGGGGACACCCCTGAGCTCCAAAGGGTCAGGATTTGTTCTGGATCTTTCCATTTAAAGAAAAAGGAGCAGGAAAAATGCTTTATTTTCCAGCCTTTCTCCTCCCACCGAGGCCATTTCCCTCCCTCCCTCCATTCCCAGCCCTTTCTCTCCCCAGTTCCCTCCTCTCCCTGCCCCAGGCTCCTTCCCTGTTTATTCCCAAGCAGGAGACAGCCCCCAGTTTTCCAGCTGCTCATTTTTCCTGCCAGTATCCCAGTGCAGGGGCTGGGAGAACACAAAGCTCCTGGGAAAAGGCTCAATGTCCCCTCCATCCCCACATCCCTGCCCAGAAACCAGCGGGATTTCTCCCAGGATAAACAGGAGGAGCACCCTCGGCTTTGTTTGGGACACTGGTTGAACTCCTCTGTCTTATCCCAGTGTCCAGAATCCAGGATTTCAACGGATTTCCATTAGTCCTGTGGACTCTCTGCCCTTTGAGCCTCCCAGGTCTTGTTCCTTTACAAGCAGCAAATGGAAAATCCATTTGATCCATAGATTTTATCTCTATCTGATCAAACAGAGGTGCTCCAAAACCTCAAACTCCTCCTGAGTGCGTGGGATGCCTCCAGAACCTCGGAAATCAGGATATTTGGAGCTTCCACATCGGTGGCAGCCAGACAGCAGCTCATCCCTGGCCAGGAAAAGCAGGATCCACCCAGGGAAAAGGCTGCAGGAACCCCGGGAATGGGAAGCAAAGCCCTGACAGAGCTGAGTCTGCAAAGAGTCTGGAAGAGAGTCCAGGAGTTTAATTAAAAATGGGATTCTCCCAGAGCTTTATCACAAGGGCAGCAGGGAAGGATCTGCCAGGACTCAAGGTTAACCTGAGCCAGTTACAGTTTCCAACATAAAACCCTGGACAAGGGAGACAGGGATAAGGGATGATAATCCAGCAGGAAAGTGGTGCTGGAGGGGATGCAGAGATCCACCAAATCCCATGCTGGGGATGGAAACTGGGAGAACTGGGAGCCAGAGCAGCTAAAGCAGCACCTGAGCACCCACCTGGGATGCTCCAAGGACCTGGGGCAAACTTCCCTCTGTTCTTTCCTGATGTTTCAGGGGGATTTTTCAGCAAAGCCAAAATAACCCGGATTCGGACACATCTGGGAGGGAGGGGGTGGAATTTGGGGTCACACGTGGAGATGGCAAAAAGGAGGCTCAAAATCGTGCCCAGGGATGGCAGAGTTGGGCTCCAAGGATGGATCTCAGATATCCCAGGGATGAAGGCAGACATGGCTCCAGCAGCATCCCTGCAGGGGAGGTGGGTTGGGAATATTCCCTGAATTCCCAGGGCTTTCTGGAGCTGCAGGAAAAATCGGCTTCTCTCACATTAATTAGGCAGTAAAAGGAGATGATAGGAGGGATAAAAGCAGCCCAGCAGAGCCTCTGGAAGCGCAGGGAGCCGGCGGATCCTGCAGGAGCAGGGAATGCTCGGCTGAGCAGGCAGGAAGATGCTGAAGCAGAGGCTTTTTGTCGGGCTGGGGTCAGAACACATCTGTGAATAATTGAACAAGGCTCCTGTCGGAGGAGTCAGCAGTTCCTGAGCCGCTTCCTCCGCAGGTTGGGAGGGAGGGAAGGGCTTTGGGAAGAGAGGAGACAAAGCAGCTCC
>NW_020904368.1:0-1721 GCF_003984885.1 Neopelma chrysocephalum | reverse complement strand
TCCTGTTCCTGAGGAGGGTAATTGGTGTTGGATCCACAGAGGAGACCCCGGAATGTCCTGGATTCCAGCAGGAGGACGGGGGAGCTGAGCTTGTGGGGACACCCCTGAGCTCCAAAGGGTCAGGATTTGTTCTGGATCTTTCCATTTAAAGAAAAAGGAGCAGGAAAAATGCTTTATTTCCCAGCCTTTCTCCTCCCACCGAGGCCATTTCCCTCCCTCCCTCCACTCCCAGCCCTTTCTCTCCCCAGTTCCCTCCTCTCCCTGCCCCAGGCTCCTTCCCTGTTTATTCCCAAGCAGGAGACAGCCCCCAGTTTTCCAGCTGCTCATTTTTCCCACCAGTATCCCAGTGCAGGGGCTGGGAGAACACAAAGCTCCTGGGAAAAGGCTCAATGCCCCCTCCATCCCCACATCCCTGCCCAGAAACCAGCGGGATTTCTCCCGGGAAAAACAGGAGGAGCACCCTCGGCTTTGATTGGGACACTGGCTGAACTCTGTCCTATCCCAGTGTCCAGAATCCAGGATTTCAATGGATTTCCATTAGTCCTGTGGACTCTCTGCCCTTTGAGCCTCCCAGGTCTTGTTCCTTTACAAGCAGCAAATGGAAAATCCATTTGATCCATAGATTTTATCTCTATCTGATCAAACAGAGGTGCTCCAAAACCTAAAACTCCTCCTGAGTGTGTGGGACGCCTCCAGAACCTCGGAAATCAGGATATTTGGAGCTTCCACACCGGTGGCAGCCAGACAGCAGCTCATCCCTGGCCAGGAAAAGCAGGATATACCCAGGGAAAAGGCTGCAGGAACCCCGGGAATGGGAAGCAAAGCCCTGACAGAGCTGAGTCTGCAAAGAGTCTGGAAGAGAGTCCAGGAGTTTAATTAAAAATGGGATTCTCCCAGAGCTTTATCACAAGGGCAGCAGGGAAGGATCTGCCAGGACTCAAGGTTAATCTGAGCCAGTTACAACTTCCAGCACAAAACCCTGGATAAGGGAGACAAGGATAAGGGATGATGATCCAGCAGGAAAGCGCTGCTGGGGGGGAAGCAGAGATCCACCAAATCCCATGCTGGGGATGGAAACTGGGAGAACTGGGAGCCAGAGCAGCTAAAGCAGCACCTGGGATGCTCCAAGGACCTGGGGCAAACTTCCCTCTGTTCTTTCCTGATGTTTCAGGGGGATTTTTCAGCAAAGCCAAAATAACCCGGATTCGGACACATCTGGGAGGGAGGGGGTGGAATTTGGGGTCACACGTGGAGATGGCAAAAAGGAGGCTCAAAATCGTGCCCAGGGATGGCAGAGTTGGGCTCAAGGAATGGATCTCAGATATCCCAGGGATGAAGGCAGACATGGCTCCAGCAGCATCCCTGCAGGGGAGGTGGGTCGGGCATATTCCCTGAATTCCCAGGG
Organism: Neopelma chrysocephalum; assembly: GCF_003984885.1. Classification (NCBI taxonomy): domain Eukaryota; kingdom Metazoa; phylum Chordata; class Aves; order Passeriformes; family Pipridae; genus Neopelma; species Neopelma chrysocephalum. Next base: position 316 of record NW_020904368.1, on the reverse strand, counting down.
CTTTCTGGAGCTGCAGGAAAAATCGGCTTCTCTCGCATTAATTAGGCAGTAAAAGGAGATGATAGGAGGGATAAAAGCAGCCCAGCAGAGCCTCTGGAAGCACAGGGAGCCGGCGGATCCTGCAGGAGCAGGGAATGCTCGGCTGAGCAGGCAGGAAGATGCTGAAGCAGAGGCTTTTTGTCGGGCTGGGGTCAGAACACATCTGTGAATAATTGAACAAGGCTCCTGTCGGAGGAGTCAGCAGTTCCTGAGCCGCTTCCTCCGCAGGCTGGGAGGGAGGGAAGGGCTTTGGGAAGAGAGGAGACAAAGCAGCTCC
>NW_020904367.1:0-1124 GCF_003984885.1 Neopelma chrysocephalum | reverse complement strand
ACCCTCCCCAGCAGGGAGCAGGGCTGTGCCCCCCACCCCCTGTCCTTCCCCCCCTCCATGGCACTCCACATCACTCTGCTGTGATGCTGTGTCTTCATGTCTCTTCCTGCAGCACTGGCCGGTCCTGTGGCATCATGGTTTCATGCAGATCATGGTTTCATCAGTGCCCACCACAAGGTGACCCTGGTAACTGCTCTGGCTTCCTGCACCCAGTGATCACCCTTGGGTTCAGTGCTGAGCACCCAGGCACTGCTGCCACAGCAGGGCAGGCAGAGGGACCATGGGTGGGGCTGCTCTGCAGCAGGACCCCGTTTTCTTGCCTCAGTGTGGGCACAAGGAGCAGAGATGTCCCACAGAGGAGCTGAGTGACCTGAGGTTTGAGCAAAGAACGTGCACTCACAAAGGAAAATAAAGCATTAGGGAAGATCTGGTGCTGTTCTGTCCCATCTTTCACCTCAACACAAATGGCCACTGTGCATTAAGGGATGCAATAAAGGTGTTCTGGGCCTTTCCTCCTCCCAAAGCTGACCTGCTGCCCTCTCTCCAGCCATGCAGAATTTTCCTGAGAGCCAAGTCCTGCTTGGGCACGAAGAGTCAGCCCAGAAAACAAAGACTACAGGCCCGAGGCAGGAGGAGGAGGGAGGCCCTGGGTGAAGCATTGTGTTGCTGGGCAAGGACTGGTGATCCATCAGCTGAGGAGGGAGGGTGTGGGATGATCAGAAGCCTGGTGCTGACCAGGTGCCTGGAAAAAGGGGTGGTGGGTGCAGGGGAACGTGATGTGATTGTCCTGCTCTGCTCTGATCTGGGGTGGCCTCCTCTTGAATATTGTGGCAATTTTGGGCACCCCAATATAAGAAAGTTATGACACCCTTAGAGAGTGCCCAAAGGAGGGACAGGGAGATGGGGAAGGGCCTTGATTTGAAACTATGTGAGGACACTGAGGGCACTTGGTGTGTTCAGCTGGAGCAGAGGAGACTGAGGGGAGACCTCCCTGCAGTTCCAATGCCTGGGCAGAGGCAGAGGAGGGGCAGGGACTGAGCTCTGCTCTGGGGGGACCAGGGACAGCAGCCAGGGAACGGCTGGAGCTGTGTCAGGGCAGGCTCAGGTTGGATCTCAGCAAAAGG
>NW_020904366.1:0-1788 GCF_003984885.1 Neopelma chrysocephalum | reverse complement strand
TTGCAGTGGTCGCCCTGGAAAACACGTGGGATACAGGTGAGATCCCAAAATTCCCACCCCACCATTCCCAAACTCTCCCAGGAATCCATTAAACCCTTCCAGGTGCTTCCTGAGGGATCCCAGGGCCCATTCCAAGGCCCGTTCCCATGGCATTCCCGGCCCCCTTCCCACGACATTCCCAGGCCCATTCCCTCGGCACTCCCAGGGCCCATTCCCAAGGCATTCCCAGGCCCATTCCCGAGGGATCCCTGGCCCCATTCCCACAACATTCCCAGGCCTATTCCCAAGGCATCTCTGAGCCCATTCCCAAGGCATTCCCAGGCCCATTCCCAAGGCATCCCTGGGCCCATTTCCGAGGCATTCCCAGGCCCATTCCCGAGGGATCCCTGGGCCCATTCCCAAGGCATTTCCAGGCCCATTCCCAGGCCCATTCTTGAGTCATTCCTGACCCCATTCCCAAGGAATTCCCAGGCCCATTCCCGCGGCATTCCTGGCCCCATTCCCAAGGCATTCCCTGGCCCATTCCCGAGGCATTCCTGGCCCCATTCCGAAGGCATTCCCAGGTCCATTCCCGTGGCATTCCCTGGGCCCATTTCCATGGCATTCCCAGGCCCATTCCTGAGGGATCCCTGGCCCCCTTCCCACGACATTCCCAGGCCCATTCCTGAGGCATCCCTGAGCCCATTCCCAAGGCATTCCCAGGCCCATTCCCAGACCCATTCTTGACTCATTCCTGACCCCATTCCCAAGGAATTCCCGGGCCCATTCCCAAGGGATCCCCAGGCCCATTCCCAAGGAATTCCCAGCCCTATTCCTGGGCCATTCCCAAGGCATCCCTGGTCCCATTCCCGAGTCATTCCCGAGGCATTCCCGTTTTTCCTTACCCACGTGCAGCGTCCCTCGACGAAGTACTTGCAGATGACCTTCCCCTTCTTGTCCTGGGGCAGGTGGGATTTGTCGTGGTCGTTCCGGCGATAATTCCCACCATCCTGGAGCAGGAGAATCCCAGGGAATTCCCCTCAGCATTCCAGAAAAAATCCCAGAATGAAAAAGGGGAAAATCTGCCACGTTCGTGGGATTTGGGGGGAACAACGAGGGGTTTGGGGCGGGCTCAGCTCAGAATTCCAAGGTTTGGAGAAGAAAAAAGGGATTTGAGCTCCAAAATTCTGGGATTTGGGAGGAAAAAGGAGGGTTGGGGAGGGAAAAGGGGGATTTGGGGTGGGCTGAGCCCAAAATTCTGGGATTTGGGGGCAAAGAGAGGGAAAAAAGGAGGGAAGAGGAACATCTGAGCCCAAAATCCTAGAAATTTGGGAGAAGGGGGGATATGGGGTATGCTGAGCTCAAAATCTTGGGATTAGGGGAGGAAAAAATGGGATTTGGGGTGTTCTGAGCCTCAAAATCCCGGAATTTGGGGTGAAAAAGCAGGAAAACCCCCCCATCCCAGCGGGAACGGGGACAATCCTTTGGGATCCCGGAGCAAACCCCAAGATCCCAAGATTGGGAGTGGGAAAAGGGGAGGGAAAATCCCGATCCCGAGGGGAAAAGGGGGGGAAAAATCCCAATCCCGGTGGGAAAAGGGGAGGGAAAATCCCAATCCCGGAGGGAAAAGGGGACTTTGGGAGGGTTTTCCCGTTGCCCAGGGTGGGAATTCCCGGGAATTCTGTTGGGAATTCCTTGGAATGGGCCCCTCACCCCCATGTCGTCGTCGTAGTATTCGTCGTCGTCGTTGATCCCGGATTTTCCGATCCCGCTCCGGCCTCTCCCGCGGCCCCTTCCCGCACCTTTGGG
>NW_020904365.1:0-611 GCF_003984885.1 Neopelma chrysocephalum | reverse complement strand
GTACCCCGTCCTCCGCTGCTCCCCATCTGCTTCTTCTGGGATGGGGGTGTCGGGGAAGGGTTGGGGGCAGAGCGGAGCCGCATGCCCTTGGCAGTATCTCTTGAGAAATGAACACTTGAAAACATTTTTATAATACTAACTCTGATAATATCTTGTTGTGGTTTAACCCCAAAGGCACAAAATATCACGGGAAGAAAATATGTCATAGAAATACTTAATCTTCATACTGCTATTATTCTGCTGCTTATCATTGTTACTTCTCTAACATATACAAATATTAGCAGGTGAGAAACAGTTACGCAGATGGCAAAGCAGTTAACCAGTACATAGTACGGAGTTTTATACTTTAGCATTCCAGTTGCTGCAAATTTTTTGTGTGTGTTTTTTTGTGTCTATGGAAACTATACCCCAGTATTTAGATTTTCACTGCTCTCTTTCATATATGTGACTGTTTCAAGCAAGATTTGAGCAATTATGGGGTCATTTCAATTCAAAGACCCAATACATTATAGAATGCTCTTCTCCCATTCCGTTGTCTACTGACATTAGCAGCTCAAGTAATACGTATTTTAGTTGCTTAGAGTATTCCTATTTGTGAAGCATTGTGTTCA
>NW_020904364.1:0-367 GCF_003984885.1 Neopelma chrysocephalum | reverse complement strand
CATCCCCCTGTGCTGGGCACTGCTGAGGCCTCACCTCGAATCCTGGATTCAGTTTTGGGCCCCTCATGACAAGAAAAATATTGAGATGGTGGAGCAAGTCCAGAGAAGGGCAACAGAGCTGGGGAAGAGTCTGGAACACAAATCTGATGAGGAGCAGCTGAGGGAGTTGAAGGGGGTCAGCCTGGAGAAAAGGAGGTGCAGGGGGTTCTTTATTGCTCTCTGCAACTGCCTGAAAGGACGTTGTAGCCAAGTGTGTTCTCTCACGCCATAAGGACAGAACAAGAGGAAACGGAGTCCAGATGAACCAGGGGGATTTACCATGGATATTGGGAAAAATTGCTTCCCTGAAGGGCTGTTCAGGCATTTT
>NW_020904363.1:0-486 GCF_003984885.1 Neopelma chrysocephalum | reverse complement strand
AAGGCTTCCCTTCAAGGCCCTTCACCATCCTCATGGACATTCTCTAACGGCTTAATATCTATCTGATATAGTGGTGCCCAAAACTGACCCAGTATTGCAGGTGAGGCACTTCACCCCCACTCTGTGTGAGGCCTATCGGTGATCAAGGGACAGAAGAATTCAGTCTTGAAACCCAACAGGAATCAAACAAGGGTCAGTCACAGAATCACAACCCTGTCCTCTGCACAAAAACATCTCCAATCTTTGTGCCACCCAACACAGCCCTCCTGAACCAACATGCAAATCCTGCACAGTGACAATGACAACAGGAAAGAGGAAACCCAGCACATTTACATCCCTGCACCTGCCCTGCTCTCAAGACAAGCACCACCAAAATCCCCCCCACCAGCAGCTCTACAAAGCTCCTCTTTCCAGACCTGACACTCAGGCAACAGCAGCTGCTGACCTGTGTTTGGCATTGGTGCAACAGCCCCTTGTCCAGCACAG
>NW_020904362.1:0-534 GCF_003984885.1 Neopelma chrysocephalum | reverse complement strand
CCCTCTGAGGGGGCATGTGACCCACCTGGCCAACGACAGCAGGACACGCACTGCCCATGTGCCAGTATGCTGTCCAGGGACTTCAAGACCCAGAATGCACCCCCTGCATCCCTGGGACATGCCCCCTACAGCGTCCCTTGTATCTCACCACTAAACCATGTCTTCAAGTGCCACATCTACACAGCTTTTAAATCCCTCCAGGGGTGGGGACTCCACCAGTGCCCTGGGCAGAGTATTGCAATGCTTGACCACCCTTACTGCAAAGAAATTGTTCCTAATATCCAATCTAAACTTTCTCTATTGCTGCTAGTGCCCATTTTCTCTGGTCCTGATGATTGTTACCTGCAAGAAGAGACTGACTCCAATAATCATCCACTGCCATTGCTTTCCAGAACTGGAGAGAACTGTGAGGAATAGTTCAAATCAGCCCTGTCTGCCATGGCCTTTCCTCCCCTGTGCTCTCCTCTCCTGACACTGACCCTGAGCTGTCACCACGAGCACCCTTCACCTCTGCAGAGCAAAGCTGTTCCCTCA
>NW_020904361.1:0-599 GCF_003984885.1 Neopelma chrysocephalum | reverse complement strand
GGGATGGACACGGGGATGGACACAGGGATGGACACAGGGATGGACACAGGGATGGACACGGGAATGGACACAGGGGCAGACATGGGGATAGGCACACACCAAATGGTGATGGCAGTGGGGACCTTGCCCTCTGCTAACGTGCATGAACCCTGAATGTGCATCCCAGGAGGGGATTTTCCTCCCTTGCAGCTGTGGGATCCATCAATATCTGCTGCAGGGGATGTTCAGCTCTGCCTCACATCCTGGTCTTTCTAGTTGCTTAATTTTAGTTGAGTCAGGCAAAGCTGGTTCAGGTTTGCAGGGTGAGTCCCTGTGGGTGGCAGGACTGGGACGGGGCTGCCCCTGGAGTTGGGATTCACCCATGGCTGGCACAGGGGCCACGTCCCGCAGCACATCCCCGACAGCCACATCTGGCCAGGGATGCAGTGGTTCCACCCAGGGCTCAGCTTTTTGCCTCTCTGACCAGGGCTCGTCCCCGACCTGCTGCTGGGAGGTGAAGCAGCAGCTCTGTGTCCCATGAAGGGGGTGCTCTGGCAGCAGTTCCCCAAAGTCGAGCGACTCCACTGTCCTTGAGCCCTGCCCTGCCCTTGCTGCGGTGG
>NW_020904360.1:0-680 GCF_003984885.1 Neopelma chrysocephalum | reverse complement strand
CCACCGCAGCAAGGGCAGGGCAGGGCTCAAGGACAGTGGAGTCGCTCAGCTTTGGGGAACTGCTGCCAGAGCACCCCCTTCATGGGACACAGAGCTGCTGCTTCACCTCCCAGCAGCAGGTCGGGGACGAGCCCTGGTCAGAGCTCAGGGCCAGGCAGAGCTCAGCGAGCTCAGAGAGGCAAAAAGCTGAGCCCTGAGTGGAACCACTGCGTCCCTGGCCAGATGTGGCTGTCGGGGATGTGCTGTGGGACGTGGCCCCTGTGCCAGCCATGGGTGAATCCCAACTCCAGGGGCAGCCCCGTCCCAGTCCTGCCACCCACAGGGACTCACCCTGCAAACCTGAACCAGCTTTGCCTGACTCAACTAAAATTAAGCAACTAGAAAGACCAGGATGTGAGGCAGAGCTGAACATCCCCTGCAGCAGATATTGATGGATCCCACAGCTGCAAGGGAGGAAAATCCCCTCCTGGGATGCACATTCAGGGTTCGTGCATGTTAGTAGAGGGCAAGGTCCCCACTGCCATCACCATTTGGCGTGTGTCTATCCCCATGTCTGCCCCTGTGTCCATCCCCGTGTCTGCCCCTGTTTCCATCCCCGTGTCCATCCCTGTGTCCATCCCCGTGTCCATCCCCGTGTCCATCCCTGTGTCCATCCCTGTGTCCATCCCCGTGTCCATCCC
>NW_020904359.1:0-888 GCF_003984885.1 Neopelma chrysocephalum | reverse complement strand
GATTCCATGATTCTGTAAGCAAAATTGCATATGGGGTGAAGCAATGGAGAACCATTGCCCACCCTGGCTACCTTTTCTTCTGCCTCCTCCCCATGGCCTTCTCACAGCCTTTTTATACCAAAAACTTTGAGATACTCTTCGAGTTACTTTTGTTGAGATACTCTGCAACAAGTAAATTTAAACATGGGGAAAACAAACCATGCTTTTGAGAGGGCAACCCAGGCGTGCTGCAAAAGTCAGCTTTTTCCTCCAACACGAAAGCCTGGGCAGAGCCCACCCATTCCTGCGAGGAACCCAGAGGATATCTGAGTACCCTGGTGGGTGGCTGCTCATCTGTGATGCCCCCTGGCCAGTGTGACAGGTGCACAGGGCAACCTGGGGTGACCCTGGTTCCAGCCCTCCCTCCCTGCCACGCTTCACTGGCCTTATTTCCACTCAGGGCTGCCGTGGTGGTGTTCCTTTCTGCAGCAGCGGGATCAAACGGGGTCGGTGAGTCAGCTCACACGGCCAGGGGAGCTCCATCTCCTGCCAGCCCCACCCTCCCTCCCACCTGCACCCACGTGGGCTCTTGCTGAAGTGGGTCATCCCGGGCCTCCCTGCTTCCCAGGGTGGCTTCTCAGCTTCTGGAGAGTGACTTGCCTCCTCCGTGCTGCGACTCTCCAACTGTTAGAAGCATCTGCCCTTTGCTAGCACTCAACGCCGGGACCTTGGGGATGTGAACTCATTTTTGAGGATGAATGTATTCTGGCCTCTTCCACTCCACAGCTCCCCGTTTTTCCCTTCAAGCCACCTCCCAGAAACCCCCGCCCCAAATCACAACGCCCAAACCTCCCATCTCTAAAAGAATCGCTGTAACTGAACTGTGAAAAGGAGGGGAAGGGGGGGGGG
>NW_020904358.1:0-780 GCF_003984885.1 Neopelma chrysocephalum | reverse complement strand
AAATAGATATTCCCAAAATATTCCAGCTCCAGCAGCTCCCCCAGCCCATCCCCTCTGCTCCTGCAGCCCCTGCTCACGTTTGTCCCTGTTCTTTTATCTCCTTTTGACAGGGCTGGTGACATTTCTGGCTCTCTGAAAGCCTCGATAAAAGGCACTTTAGTTGTTATCCCCCCTCCAGCTCATTCCCACTGGAATCCCAGCGCCTTCCCCATCCCGGATTAAAGTGGAGGCACTGACAGCCCATCACGGGCAGGACCCTGGGGGTGCTCCGGGCACAAAAGGGCACAAAAAGCTGTTAAATGGCTTGGGAATAACAGGAGGAGCGGCAGGAATTCCGGTGGCAGCTGGGGACAGTGTCCCAGGGTTTATGTGGAGCCTCCTCCAGGGAAATCATGGATGTGTCCCATCCCTGGGAGTGTCCAAGGGCAGGTTGGGCAGGGCTTGGAGCAACCCCGGGCTGGTGGAAGGTGTCCCTGTTCCCTGGATTGGAACTGGATGGTCCTTAAGGTCCCTTCCAACCCACCCCATTCCATGATTCCGGGATTCCACGCTCCTCCACAAAAGGTTGTGTGGATTTGGATCCCATGGGCAGCTCAGACCTGCCCCTGGATTCATCCAAATGAAAAGAGTTTTCCTTTCTGTGCCACATTGGGTGGCTTTGATGGCACGGAAACAAACCAATCCAGCATTCCAGAAACACTCCAACAGCTCCTGGATCGGGCTGGGCTCGTTAAAAAAAAATAACACAAAAACCAGCAGCAGAGGAGAGTCTCCAGATTC
>NW_020904357.1:0-650 GCF_003984885.1 Neopelma chrysocephalum | reverse complement strand
CCACTCACCCCATCCCCAGGAGAAGCTGCTGTCCCCCAATGCCGAGTCCTGGTACCCGGGAACGGGATGTCCAACCTGAGGGACGTTACAAACTGTGACTGGGGGGATGACGTTTCCTGGCAGACGAGCAGCTTTCGGGGCTGCAGCTAAAGGGGAGGACGAGCACCCAAACGGGGTTGGAGCAGCTCGAGGGGAACGGGGTAGGAGTGTGGGACACTGGGACACAGGACCCGCTCAAACAAACCCAACAAACCCGCTGCTGAGGGATGGCAGCACAGAACCACTCATGGTGACAGTCAACATTTAGGGCACGTTCTAGCAGCTTGCTGATGGAGTGCTAGGGACAAGAACTCTGGTGCAAACGTCCTCCCAGTCCTGCACGGACTGAACACTGGTATTTCATTTAACCTGCACTAAAACACGGAGCTGAAACTCACCCTAAGCCATTACTCAGTATTTAAAACACCACTGTGCTCCAGATGTGCCTGGATGCCAATTTTAATAACTAATTAAGTTCATCTCAAAACTAATTAAAGACACTAATATACACCCAAACCAACTTACATCAACTATAATTAAAACTGCTTTGAAATATAATGTGCTGGGAGTCCAAAACAATGTACCCAACTTACATTAAACTTCTCAAGACA
>NW_020904356.1:0-4788 GCF_003984885.1 Neopelma chrysocephalum | reverse complement strand
TGTGGGGAAAAGGGATTTTCTCTCCTGCTTCTGAGGGAGTTCCTTACGTGTGGAGAGTGGAACCATTGTTTCATTGTCTCAGGCCCAATGAGCATTTGGCATGTAAATCACCCTCTCTTTGTACACTTTTCTTATTCCTATTGTTGCTGTTACTGTTGGTTCTATGATCTCATTGCTGTTTCCAGTGAATTGTTCTTCTCTCAACCCATGATCTTTGCCTTTTGTGCTTTCAACCAGAGGTGGGGGCAGGGGGAGTGAGCAGCATCTGCTTTGGGAGAGTCTGAGTGGGAGCACTTGACTGGGGAGCACCATTCCTAAAACACCACACATGCTGTCACAGCAGATCCTCCATTCAATGGACATCCAGCCAAGGGAAGGCTTCACCCCAACAAAACTGGTCAGGAGGGAGACTTCAGTCCAGGTGATGGGTTTGATGCCTAAAATCAGCTCTTGAAAGAAACCTCCAAGACCAAATTTGTGAGTTTGAGAAGCCAGGCATTCTTTTATTAGGGTGCACTGAAGTGACTCCAGCATGCCGGGTGCCCTGGGAATCAGTTCCCAAAGTGCACTGTCCTAGTTAGAGCGGCTGGGACCAATTCATCACTGGATGGGTGTAACCCAAACCCGTGTATTCTATAGCCTTCCATGCCACTTCCCAGAAACTGTTATCAATAGAGCATTTACACCCTCTGCCCAGAGCAGCCTGACTCCTCAGGCTATAAACTAGGTGTTAAGAGGCCTGCGAGATAGGAAGATGTTTCTGTCCTTATGCCCTTTTATGGAATTCCCCGCTCTGAGGGAAGGACTGAGCATTTCTGTCTGACCTGGAGAATATATAAACTTGGGGTTTTGGAACCTTTTTACCACTCGTGGGATCCAGAGGAAGACTGCAGACCACCACTCTCAGCCAGACTGAGACCACCACCCTAGACTGGACTGCAATCACCACTTTCTGACCAGACTGCAACAGCTCTCCCACCAGCAGGTTTTTCCCCTCTCCCTTTATTTTGGACTCAGGGAGGGGCCAAGGAACACCACTTTGTCCATGCCCCAGGGTGCTGGGTTATACATTTGGGTTTTGTGGGTTAAAACCAATTGTCTGTCTGTATAATCGTACTTATTGTATTATTTTAATAAATTGTTATTCTGACTTATAATCTCTCTTTTGGGTTGAGTTCATTTCCCCTGCTGGTTAACTTTTAAACCAGCACATGCACCCAGAGGGATCCTCACTACACCTGATATGTCAGCATGACAGGATTCTTCCTTTTTTGTTCCCTGCATTCCTGTTCCATATTCATGACATTTCTCAACACTTATTAGCATGCATGCTTATCCTTTTAAGATCTCTGAGGGGCTTCATTGGGGATCTCTGGTGGTCATCTGCGTCCGGAGCCCCCAAAGTTCTGAGTGACTGCCTTATGACCTTCTTTCAGACAATACCTCTGGTTCTACATCAACCCAGCATCGCCTGCTCGGCTGCTTCAGCTCCTTTCTTCATTGCTTCCCCACCTTGCTTGGCTGCTTTCTTTCAGTCAAAGCACAGGAATTTTCTCTGGTACCTTCTGCTGCAAACACTATTAGTTCTTGTTCCATCTCTAAACCCCAAGATCCCATTGCAACAAGTGCCCAGCCCCTCCTGCTGGAGAAAAGGTGTGCCCAGGTTGATGATCTGTTATGTCAGGAGCAGGGAAGAGTTCAAAGGCTGTGCAGTATTAGAGGAGCTGAGGTGGAGGCAGGTGGGTGAGTTTAGAACCAGGTTTCTGGGACCGTCAGCACTGAGAACGAGGCGCCTCAGATCTGGTGGCCCACAAAAGCAGGACTCTGCTTCAGTCTCCACCCTTCAGCATCACAACCAAACCCGGAATCAACACTTGAACAGCTGGAGACACCCCTGAGCAAGGTCTGCCAGGAGAAAGTGCCCCAGCAGAACACAGCAGACCCCCTAAAAGAAAGGATGAGTGCTCCCAGTGGGGGACTGCGTGAAGGGACACTGAGGCACTCATCTGCCAGCCCTGCAGGGAGTCACCAGAGCTCTCCCCCTTCTGGCAGCTGAGCTCTGACAAGTTGCTGAGAGGGTGCCACAACCTGTCAAGAGTTTCCCCAGACTAAGGGAAGGTGTCCCCTGGCCCCCTGGGGGAAAACCAAGGTGGCAGCCATTCCCATGCTGCTGGATCCTTGTGGTTTCCCCAGACAAAGGCAAAGGGGCAGGGGGCTCCCACAGCAACTCTCTCCCTTCCTCCAGCCCAGAAAACTGTGGGAAAATGGGGTCAAAAGCTCCACTGCCCTGGGGGTTGGTTCTGTGTGGCAGCTGGGGCTCAGCCACGGGCAGCTCTGCAGTGGCTCCTCTCTGTCTCAGGGCACTGTGGGGTGGCTCCAGAGCTCTCCTTTTGGGCTTGGCTCAGGGCACTGGGGGTTACCCCTGCTGCTCCCTTCCCCGGGGCCGCCTCCCACACTGCTGCTGTCTTCCAGCTCCCTCTCAAGGCCTCATTTCACTGCTTTGTTCAGCTCCACCTGTTGGAGCTGTGGCTCCAAGGGATGAGGAGGGGACTGCTGGTGGTGGCAAGGACTGGATCAGCAGGGGTTGATCCTGACACCTTTCCCCTGGAGAGTGGGAGCAAAAATGACACACTTCTGGATTCTGGTGCTTGGCTTTTCCTGTCAGAAAACAACCCCCAGATGTGACATGGATGGTATTGAATATCCAGTGCTAAAACTCCACCTCCTATCTCTGAATCCAGGATATTATCCACCCCTTAGTCTACACCATCCACATCCTGCTCAGCTTTAACACCTTTCAACTATATCCATAGAACTCTAAACAAGCAAAGGTATTATTTCAGTAGTCACAGACCATTCCCCAAAATGTTGGCTGAGTTCATTTAGTCCATGACTGGTGTAACTGGAGCAGCCCATACTCATTGTCCATGGCACTTATGGGATACAGTGGCAGTGGCATTCAGCAACCAGTATTACATGTGCAATTCAACAGTAGAGGCTGTTCTCACCCAAAAATCAAAACCCCTGGAGGCACAAATTGTCTTTCCCCATCCCTTGAGGTACAAATTGTCTTTCCCTGTCTCTCTGCATCACTCACCAAGTCCCTGAGCAAAACCAATCCCACGCACAGCTTTGCCTTTGCTTGAGGCAGGACTGATCCAAAGTGTTGTCTCCAGCACGTTTCTCATGTGCACCACAGGGACTTTATCCCCTTCTGTGCTATGTGGGGGTTCTGACTGGGCAGGGCCAGCTTGGTTGGTGGAGGCTGGGGTGTGAACTAACCAGGTGGCCTTCTCTAAATGCAGATCCCAGTGTCTGAAGGCCTCACCACCCATTGCTTTCCATGGGGTTTTTAACAGTCCATTGTACCATTCCACTTTCCCAGAGGCTGGTGCATGACAGGGAATATGATCCACCCACTCCATCCTGAGCTCTCTGCCCTGGTGTCTGTGAGGCTACTTTTGAAAGGACCCCCATTGTCCCATTCAATTCTGGCTGGGGGGCCACGTGGCTCCAGGACTTGCTTTTCCAGGCCCAGGATGGTGTTCCAGGCAGGGCTGTGAGGCACAGGATGTGTCTCCAGCCATCCAGGGACTCTTTCCACCATTGTCAGCACACAGCACTTACCTTGGCGGGTTTGGGGAGTGTGATGTGATCACTCTGCCAGGGGTGGATCACCCATCTGGCCAAGGGCTGCCCCTGTCCCACCCCCGGGCCCTCTGACCCCCCACATCCACCTTGATGCTCTCTGCAAACCCGCAGCCCTCACACACGCAGCCCTCAGGCACCCCACACCTCTGGCACCCCTGACACCAGCACGGACCCTCGGCCTGACTCATACCCCTGCCTGCACCTGGGCTCTGCAACTCACTGGCCAGCCAAGCTCAGGGACAGGCTCCGTTGTGCTGCTGACCAGTCCCTTTTCCACCCTTTTGGCCTCTCCCCTGCCTTGTCCTCCCCGACTCCTTCCACTCCACAGGGCCTCTGGGCTCATCCCAGGGATGTGGAAAAGTGCTGCCACATCTGTCCCCTCCCGAGTCCAAGGAGCAGCCCTGGAGCTGGGCATGCTGCCAGAAGGGCATGTCTAGATTAAAAACTCCACAAATCACTCAACAACGGAAGCAGTACAGGAGGAAATGGGTGTCAGGCTGGGGCAAAGTGACAATTTTCTTTGCTTTCCGGACAGCTCACCTGGGATCAGAGGACACCTCCAAGGTGATCGCTGAGCAGCTCCTGCTCCAGCCAGAGCCCAGGAAAGAGCTCAGGGTCTCCAGGTACGTGGCGTCTTTGGGGAAAGATGGGATGGAAATTGCCCTCTGCCATCTGCCAGAACCAGCTCTGCTTTCCATGTCCCATTAGCAAAGTGGAACCAAGTCAGTGGCAAAAAGGGGGGTGAGTGGGAGAGCAGAGCAGAGCCAGGTCCTCTCTTGGCTGGGCCTTGGATTAGTGTTTGCACTCTTTGGCTTCCCTTGCTCCAAAGCCTTCTCCCACTCTCAGGGAGGTGCAGCCAATGAGTCCTGACTCGCTCAGGGTTTGTCCTTCTCGTCCTGCCCCTGTGCGGCTCTTTCTTAAGGCTGGATGAGAAAAGCCAGGGCTCCAGATGAAAACAACTGCCCCTTTCTGCTGGAATGGGAGGAGATGGTGCAGCTTGTCCTTTGCTTTGCCATGGGAAATTCCCACCACTTTTGATCCCAGTCAGGTCCTTTGCATATAAAGCACTAACCAAAGTCAGTGTGATGATGGAAAATCGATTTCAACCTTGGGCATCCAAGTTTCTTCCCTCGACAT
>NW_020904355.1:0-361 GCF_003984885.1 Neopelma chrysocephalum | reverse complement strand
GCACCGTGCTGCTGGAGACCTGAGCACGGGCTCCAGCTCCAGGACATACATTTATGGTAATTTGTACTTTGAGAACTGAAAGAATTTTCTTCTCATTATAGAATGATTACAGGGAAGAGCCTAAAAGCACATACCAATGGAAAATAATGTTTGTGAAACAAGTTCTGTAGTTGTTCTGTGCCCAAAACGAGGCCACACATGAAAAACACTGGGGAGAAAAAATGCCCAACTGAGAAAACTCCCATGAACAGAACAGAATGATACTCACCAAGTTCCTGGGCTTGTTTCCCTGCAAAGGAAGAGAAAGCAGCACAAATGGGTTGTGGGCCATTGATTTGGACATGCCCTGTCTGCCCTCTCC
>NW_020904354.1:0-475 GCF_003984885.1 Neopelma chrysocephalum | reverse complement strand
AGAGTAGCCTCTGCATGGGCTGCAATCGTTCACGATACACCCACCACACTTTCTCTGCCATGGGGTCATCCATGGGCTGAAGGATCTCAGCTGCTTCGTGGAGTTCTGTGGACTTCAAGGCCACAGTTGCCTCACCATGGTCCTCTCTGTGGGCTGCAGGGGAATGTTTCCTCTAGCACCTGGAGCAACCCCTCTCTTCCTTCCCTGGCCCTGTTTGCTTCAGGACTGTTTCCCACATTGTTCTTCACTCCACACTGCCCGGCCGTATTTCTCCCCTTTCTTAAATATGTTTTCCCAGAGGAGCCACTACCATCGCTGATGGGCTGAGCTGTGTCCTATGCTTTGTCCACTGGAGTGCTTGTGTCTGCCTTTCCCTGGCACAGGGCAGCCCTGCCCTTGCCTCACTGAGACCCCCATGCACCCCCAGCTGCCAGCACCTGGCCCGAGCCCCCCGTACATCTGCCTGTGGGTCACT
>NW_020904353.1:0-717 GCF_003984885.1 Neopelma chrysocephalum | reverse complement strand
GGCATGGAGGCTGTGCTGGGCCTGCTGGCTGTGGGGGTGGCAAAGGTTGGTTGGTGTGAGGAGAAGCAGCTGGGGATGTTGGGGGTGACCAGTGTGTGTGTCCGTGGGGATGGTCGTGCCTGGGAGTGGAGTGGGGACCCAGAGCCTGTCAGTGCCTATAGGTGCAGGGTGTTTGTGGTGGGAGTGACAGAGCTGCCCTGCAGATGCTCCCTCTGAGAAGTAGGACCTGTGTCCTGGTCCTGGCAGTCACAGGTGTCCCTTGTCCCTGACAACCACAGCACCACTAAACCATGTCCCCAGTGCCATATCTATAAGGTTTTGAATCCCCCCAGGGGTGGGAACTCCACAATACCCTGGACAGCTGTGCCAGTTCCTGACCACACTTTTGGTGAAGAAATTGTTCTAATGTCTGAACTAAACCTCCCTGGTGTAATTGAGGCCATTTTCTCTGCTCCTGTCTCTTGTTCTCTGGGAAAAGGGACCGATCTCAAAAAAGCTTCCACTGACATTGCTTTCCAGAAGTGGAGAGATTAGTGAGGGACTTTCAGATCAGCCCTTTCTGCCGTGGCCTTTCCTCTCCCTGTTCTCTCCTCTCCTGACACTGACCATGAGCAGTCACCACGAGCACCCTTCACCTCTACAGAGCAAAGCTGTTCCTCCATTCCAGGCTGCTCCTGCCCAGCCCATGTGTCACGGGATGTGTTGCAGGAGGATCAG
>NW_020904352.1:0-366 GCF_003984885.1 Neopelma chrysocephalum | reverse complement strand
TTCCAGCAGCGCCTTCACCTCCCACTCCTGGCGCTGGCGGCGGCTCCTGTAGGGATTGTTCTCCAGGGCGTCCAAATTGGGCTCTCCCGCCCCTAAAAAGGGATTTTGGGGGGCTCAGGATCCCAAAAAAACCTTGGGAATCACCCCCAAATAATTGGGGGGAAAGGGGGAGCGGGAAAATCCAGCGGAGATCCCAGAAAAATCCATCGGGGACCCCCGGGATTCATCGGAGAGACCAAAAAGGTGCCACAAAATCCCTCAAATCCCCCCCAAACCCCATCAATTCTCCTCCAAAACCCTTCAAATCCCCCCCAAACCCTCTCTGTGCCTCCCCAAATCCCCCCCAGACCCCCCCAAAATCCCCCC
>NW_020904351.1:0-468 GCF_003984885.1 Neopelma chrysocephalum | reverse complement strand
TGGAGGCAGCACTGCAGGGTGTTTGGGAAGATGCTCACAGTGGGACTGTGGGAACTCACCATCCCTGCAATTTTGGGGGGATGGGGCACGTTGATGACGAGGCCATGTCGAGCTTCCCATCCCACACTATTCCCACGATCCCTGTTTCTACCAGTGCATCTCCCCACTTCAAATCAACTGGAACCAGTTGCTGCTGGGGAGAGGGATTTGGGATTTCTCCCAAGGGTTGGTTCAGTGCCCAGTGAGCTCCCAGCCCCCGGAATGGCTCTGCCTGGAAACCTCTGCCAGGGGTGCTGAGCCAAACACGAGGCCGGGACGGATGAATCCCCCCTGATCCCGTGTAAGTGGAGATTGGAATGTCCCCCCAGGGGGATTTACAGCCCCTGAGCTCTCGGTGGCCCCCACACCCCCTCCCCAGTGATGCTCCAGGCTCTCAGTTAATTAGTCCTGGCGTGGAGGGGCCGTTGA
>NW_020904350.1:0-808 GCF_003984885.1 Neopelma chrysocephalum | reverse complement strand
GATGGTTTGGGTTGGAAGGGACCTTAAAGCTCATCCCATTCCACTCCCTTTCCATGGGCAGGGACACCTTCCACTAGACCAGGTTGCTCAAGGCCAGGCTGGATGGAGCTCTGAACAGCTCCAGGGATGGGGAGTTCACATCTTTCCATAACTCAGATTCCCTTTTGGAGCTCACTCACATTTCTAACACTCTGTGACAGTGGGGGGGCCCAGTTCCATGAGGCAACATAGGAATGTTTTCCTCACATCATCCTGCAACCTGAAGATCATAGAGTTCTAAAATGTCCTGGGTTGGAAGGGACCTTAAAGCTCATCTCATTCCACCCCCTGCCATGGGCAGGGACACCTTCCACTAGCCCAGGTTACTCCAACCCCCGTCCAACCTGGCCTTGGACACTTCCAGGGATCCAGGGGCAGCCACAGCTTCTCTGGGCAACCTGGGCCAGGGCCTCCCCACCCTCACAGGGAACAAATTCTTTCCAATATCCCTTCTATCCCTTCCCTCTAGAAATTTGAAGCCATTCCCCCTTGTCCTGGCACTTCTGGCCCTTGGAAATAGTCTCTCTCCATCCTTCTTGTTGGCTCTCTCAGGTCCTGGAAGGCCACAATTCGGTCACCCCAAAACCCAGACCTTTTCCTACCACTTATGACCGTACAGACCTCGAAGACTATTTGCTTCTACAAGGAAACCATTAAGGAAGTTGGTAAAATCACTATTAAAACGTGGCATATTGACAATGACCACCTGAAATGGACAAAATTGGTTGCCCAACTGGCAGGTTTGGGCACAAATATTTAACTCTCCCCT
>NW_020904349.1:0-344 GCF_003984885.1 Neopelma chrysocephalum | reverse complement strand
CTGCCCTCCCGGCCCAGCCATACGCCGTGCATCCCCAGCACCCCTGCCGAACGAGCCCGCGCCCACTGCCCAAACCTGCCGCAGGGGCTCTGAACGCCTCCCACGTCACCCCAAACACCCCCGTCACCCCAAACGCCCCCACGCACACCACTGTGCGCAGCCCGCGCGTCCTAAAGACTCCCCCATCATGCCTCCGTCCCCGAGCAGGCGCTCCCACCACCCCGCAGACCGCCCAAACATAGCTCCCGCCCCGGACACTCCCCGCCACCGGACACTGCCCCGCAGCGCCCAACACCCCCCGCAACCTGCCCCCTCCCTGCACAGACACAGCCCTGCCCAGCCGC
>NW_020904348.1:0-389 GCF_003984885.1 Neopelma chrysocephalum | reverse complement strand
GACTGGTTCTGCACCAGCTTCCTGAACCTGGGCACTGATCCCTCAGGTAACACCTGGCTACCAACACCCAGACTCCAAACCAACCTGTCCTTCTCCCTCACCACCTCGTAGTTCTAACCTGGAACACAACCCCAGTGCCAGCTCAGGGCAAGTTATTAAAGACAACGTGAAGCTACTGCTGATCATCCACAATTATTTACCAGAACCACGGGAGGACAACATGCCCTTCCTGAGGGGCACGGTGAGAGCCAGGGCCTGGACACTGCAGCCAGCAAAGCAAACTGCCAGTAACATCCACACTTCAGTAGGCTCAGCCACAATCCCTTTCCAGAATCCCAAAACCCCTGAGGTTGGAAAAGCCCTCCCAGCCCATGGATCCACCCTGGGCC
>NW_020904347.1:0-4450 GCF_003984885.1 Neopelma chrysocephalum | reverse complement strand
CATGGCCGCGCTCAGCGGGGACCGACTTTGGACCGCGCTCGGGGCTGCACCGGCGCTGGGGTCTCTCCCTCTTAAGCACTTGTTTTATTCGACTCCAAAAGTATTTGCAACTCCCATTCTCTGTTGAATGCTTTTAGGTCATCTCCTTGAGTCACACTGAATAATCACAAGCAAAGATTCGGGGCACAGCAATACTTAAGGGAACTCAGCTGCTCTTAATTAAATCATTGTACAACTATAAGATCAAGAAACTGTATTATGTATTGAAGACTTTCAGAGACATTTAGCACTCCATCAGTTACCTGGAATTCCTGCATTCCTTACACGGGGCAAATTGACGTGAAAAATAGATCAGCAATTGTTATATCTCTATGCTAAGATAGCAGAATAACACCTATTGTTTTGTTTCCCATTCATCAAAGTTCCTTCTTTTGGGCCTCCATGATGGAGAACACAGCAATAGGAAAGTGCAAAGCCATTTCTGAGTCTTTCGTAGAATCAAAGAAAAGATGTTTCACACAGGAATTATAACCCGTTCTACCCATTTAACATGGCTCGTTATTGCTGCACGAGTGTCACTGAATTTCAGGAAAATGAAAGCAGGATCACAGGTTAAAGACCGCACAGGCCTTGACACCAGACCTGTAATCCAACCACTGCCCAAACAAAACCACTTGGACACACCTATTTTCATGGTTCAAATCCAGCCTCTCAGCTTCCTCACTCTACATTCTGTGTCTTCAGTGGCAACAAAGGAAACTGTTTTGCAACAAGTACACAGGGGATCTCAGAGGATCTCACACCAGAGACTCCAGCCCCAGTCATTTCTTTGGACAATGAAAAAACCAAAATCCTTGGAACCACTGGTGAGGGCCTCATCTAACTGCTAGGACAAATGGCCTTGACACATTTCTTCTATCCATTTCAAATTATTCCACGGTGAACTACTCCATTGGTTCTGTCTCTGGACAGACAGACTTCTTCCCTCTGTCATCACACAACAGGAAAGCAAATTTAGAAGGCAGACACCGCTGAAAGAAAAGTTGCACTCCCAACTTCTCAGATCTCAAGGATCACAACACAGATTTTTCTGCTCAATGCACTAATTGGAACTGTTTTAAAATGTTATAAAGGCTATAAAACGTTGGCAGCTCATTTAGTGATCCAGTCATCAAAGTATCACTCAAAGGCAACATCCTCCTTCTCCAGCACGGGAATTCTTTGCAGGGTATGTGACTCCACTACTCCTGATGCAAAGTTTCCATCTGTGCTAAAAACTACCATACACAGCAAACATCGTGAAACAGAAAACCAAACTGGTGAACCCACAACCTGCTCATTGGAGTGTAAATGATGGAACACCAAAACAGAAAGACACCTTCACACAATTTTCAGAAGGTCATGAAGAAACCCTGGCAATCAACAAAATACATGTCTTGCCTCCACCACTAACTTCTCACACACAGCACCCCCAGATCTCTCCTCAAACCCTTCACAAGTCACAGAATTATCACACATCTTCAAAATTGGCAGAGAAACTCCACGAAAAGAGAAGTTCCCCAGACAGCTTCCCATTACCGTGGGTAATATTTGACTTCTGCACCTGTATATGTGACTACCAAGAGAATTTCTTCCAGTAATATTTTAAGAAAACACTTCTAATAAAAGGGAAAAAGTAAGAATTTTACGTCTGCAAAAAAGAAAGAAATCAACATACTCTCTTCCAGATGATGCACTAACTTTAGGCACATAGTTCAAGTACTTAGTAGGCAATGAATACAGAGTTGGCTCCTCCCAAAACTCCCTTTATTATGGCACTTGCCATACGTACCTAATTGAACCATTCCTTAAAAATAACACAATAACCTGCAAACACACAGGACGAACTTCCCAGGGCTCTCCATACAGATGGAGTAAGATCTGTTAGGCCAAACTTACTCGGGGAAGAGAAAATCACATCCCATGATACTACAGCTGGGCACCGAACAGGGCAAAGAGCAAACCACAACTCTTGTGTCCTTCAACAGACCTTCCCACACAGGTCACAGGACTCTTCTCTCCAGCCCTGCACAACTTGCACGCTCTTCTCTGACCTGCATCATTTGCAAGAATGTCTAATCAAACACCGGTTGCCAAGGCCGACTATCTTTAACATCCACTGTGACCAGGCCACCTACAGTTACCAGAAAGGGGAGTTGCATTTCTCTGCAAGGGTCAATAGCTTGTCATTTCAGATTAGCTCAATCGTAGTGGGTACACGAGAAGGGCATCTAGGTGGTAAAATGCCCACACAACAATCACACACGAGCTCACAACACAGCCCACAGCCACACCTCCTCAATGTAATTTCTTTGCACAGTAAAAAAGAGAAAATGCACAGAACCACGACTGTGGACCTCGTATAATTACTAGGACAACCTGAACTACTACACTATCTTTACATCTTTTGGACTTTTGAAATAAAACCACAGCAAACATTTTTATCTACCCTGTGTCTGCACAGATAGAATTTTTCACCCTGCCCAAACGTTATGCCACAGGAAAGTGACCTTTGCAGTCAGACACTGCAAAGGGTCTGACAGAAAAACAGCAAACACAACTTCTCCTTATCTGAGAATGATTACAGTACAGCTGCCCACAAGAAATGTATGATACCAAGAAAAGTCAACTATTCTCAAATGCATAAGCGATGGGCAGCTGTGATAAGGGACCACTCGTCACAATATCAGCTCAAATATTCTACTTCAGCACACGGGGAATTCGGAAGATACTTGAGTCTCAAAATTTAAACTGACGTTTACCTGAATGCTCAATAACTGCCATTCACAGCAAATAACCTTGCAACAGGAAAGCAGACTGATGAACCCACAACTTAGTCGGATCCTGAGCAGTGTGAGGTCAAAGATAAGACATCCATAGACGCCTTTTCAGAAGGTCATTAACAAACGCTGTGCAAAAACAACACGTATGCCTTGTCTCTGCCAGTACCTCCTCAAACACAGCACCCCCAAGACACTCCTCGAACCCTTCACAGCTCACATAATTCTCACTCATCCCCACCATTTGCAGCCAGACCCCACCCACAGAAAAGTTGCACAGACAACTTCTCTTTAACGTGGATAATATTTGATTTCACACCACATGCATGTGACACGTAAGAGCATTTCTGCCAGTGACATCTTAAGGAAACACCTCTCTGAAAGTCTTTATAGCTGTAAAAATGAAAGGCGTGTGTGGGACAGGCAGACAAAGGCGACAGATCTGATCTCCCACGCATTATCTGATACAAAGGCTCACCTTCAGATCATGACAGCGAGCAAGGCAAGAAGGTAACACCTGCAGAAAGGAAGGGATCACACCGTACCCTTCTGGATTATGGCACTTATGGAAGGTACCTAATTCCGATCTTAACTAATGCACGAATAGACAGGAGTGGGATCCCAAAGGTTACATTGTGGCACTTGTCATAAGTCCATAATTAAGCTATTGGTGAAAATCATCACGACAACCTGCACATACACAGGAAAAACCTCCCCGTGTTCCCAAATCAGATTGATTATTATGTCGCCTACGCAAAAGTCTTTGAGAAGACTGAAGTCACATTGTTGCCATTTCTCTTCAACGGGCACCACCATCGCACCACGCACTTCAGACAACTCTGCCATTTCCTCCAGCATCTCTTTACACTACACACTTTCCCAAACAACCACAACATTCACGAGTTTCATTCCTCTTCAGAGCAAGCAGACAGACACCACCAAAAGACCTGTTATTACCCGGCCTATTCCTCCACAAGAAGCACAAAGATGATGGCACGGACGAGTTAAAAAACATTTCATTGGTCTCTGCATTACCGTGGAGACACAGAAAGGCTGAGAAGAATAAAAACGATCTCGAGTGATGTTGCACATGGGGCCACTAAGTGTGGTTTCAAGAGAATCTCAACCTGCTCATGCACATGTGCTGTCGGGAAGACACCTGGCCCTGCGAGCAACGTAAATTCTATTTGCTGCAAATGCAACACATCAGTGGAGAATACTTAACGCTGAAAGGAATTCCACTTGTCAGGGGACAAAAGGAGAAACGAATTGATGCTTTCTGAAAACACAAAGCCTGGCAAAAAAGAACCTCCAGCCAAGAGCAGCCTCCCTTCTACTACCTCGCCCACCAACTCTGAGGTTGAGCACCGATCCCACGTCCCCCTCACCGCAGCAAGAGGCACCAGCCCTCAGCGCCTCAATGAACGGTTCCTCTCCTTACTTCTTAGCAAATTTCCCTGTGAAGGACACAGGCCACGGGGGAAAAAGTACAGAGGAGCAGCAGAAGGAAGGATCGCAAACACGGTCCGGCATGAGGAACTCACCGGGGAAGGGATGGGATCGGCCTGCTGGGGGCCGGCAAGATCCTCGTCGGCGAGCAGCGGCGCGGGCTCGTCGGGCGGCGGCCGGGC
>NW_020904346.1:0-881 GCF_003984885.1 Neopelma chrysocephalum | reverse complement strand
TTGACCCCGTTCAGGTGATCTGGGGGCAGGATCTCGTTCTCATCTTTGCCATCAGCTGCTTTCTCCTTGAGCACAGAATTATTGGCAGGCCTGGCATAAACATCCATGAGGAGGAAGATGAACAGGAGGGATAAATACAGAGATCCCAAACTGCACAGGAAGGCTTGTCTCGACATCATTTTGTCCTTTTTTTTTAATTCAAAATACTGGCTGATGAAGTTACTGAGGGTTAAATGATCTAAAAACCAAAAGGAGAAAATATATTAATTAAATTCTGGAACATGAGGACATGAATAATAATAAATATAATAAATAAATATAATAAATAAATTCAGAAGAATTTACACACAACTATAAATATACAAGTATAAAAAATACAAGTATAAAAAACTACACAGAATATAAATATATAAGTATAAAAAACCTACATACAGGTATAAATATATAAGTATAAAAAACTACAGAATGTAAATATATAAGTATAAAAACGTACACCAAATATAAATATATAAATATAAAAAACTACACCAAATATAATATATAAGTATAAAAAACTACACAGAATATAAAGATATGAGTATAAAAAACTACACAGAATATAAATATATAAGTATAAAAACTACACAGAATATAAATATATAATATAAAAAACTACACAAAGGCATAAACATACTACATTATAATATATGTAATATATAAACTATATAAATATATATAATATATTATGTATAATATGTATACAATGTGTAGTAAAAACTACACGGAAGTATAAATTAGGAAGAACCTACACACAAATACAGAAGTATTTGCTGTGAGAGAGTAAAAAAAAACCCCGTTAAATAACAAATACACGGAATTAAGGTGCTGGTTTTCAGCCGGCA
>NW_020904345.1:0-993 GCF_003984885.1 Neopelma chrysocephalum | reverse complement strand
GTGGGGGGGACAAGGTGGGGTTGGGTCACAGGTGGGACTCGATGATCTCAGAGGTCTTTTCCAACCTGGTTGACTCTGTGATCCCGTGTCGTGCACCAACAGAGCAGGACATTCCCACACAGGGAGGGAAGAGTCTCTCCTTCCATGGAAAATGGGGAAACCGAGGCAGAGGAGGGGGCAGAAGGTCCCTTTGCAGGGTAACGACAGAGGTAAAACAGCCCCTGGATCTCTTGGTGCCTCCTCTGGTCACCACATGAAGTTATTTGCAAATATGAAATAAATTTGTTCCACCCTCTCAATGGGTTTTGTTGCATCTTCCCAGTGATGGATAAACCACAACTACAGTGATTTCTCCAAATATTCCCTGATTTCATAGAATTCTGGAGTTGCTGAGGTTAGAAAAAAGCTCTAAGGTCATCAAATCCAGCACTAAACCACGGCCCCAAGTGCCACATCCACATGTTTTTCCAACACCTCCAGGGCTGGGCACTCCAGGGTCACTGGCAGAGTTCACACCCAGTTTTGAGATGGGTTTTTTTTTTCCCTAGACAACTCCCAGCTCTCAGAAACTGTTATTTCACTATCACTCACAATAAAAGCCCTTTAGAACCCCAGACCTGCTCCTGTGGGGACAGGCTGTGACCAAGTTTCCTTTAGCACTATTTTGATTAATTAATAAATTGAATTCCTTAATACTTTTGTTGCAAGGGGTGTTGCCACCCCTCTCCTCTCAACCTGTGCTTCAGAAATAGAGGTGGCTCTGGAGAATAAAAGCCCATTTTGCTTTCAATCCTGGCAATGCACTGACAAAGGAAACCCTCCATTATCAACCTTCCACGTTTTATCTGGAGGAAGAGACAAACACAAAACCTGCAGACAATTTTCCGACCTGAAAAACAACCAGACAAACTCTGTCAGCAGGGGAATTTTGTTCTACAAGATGCTGGCTCCTCTCTCTGTGATCAAGATGCCATAAATCCCCTTCCCTGAGTT
>NW_020904344.1:0-983 GCF_003984885.1 Neopelma chrysocephalum | reverse complement strand
TGTGTGACCAAGGGGGCTGCCAGCTCTGATGCTGCTGGCCCTGGGGGCACTGTTGGTCATCTGACCCTCATATAGGGCAGTACCCAGCACCCCCAGATCTCCCCTGCCCTGCCCAGGGAGGGAGAGGTGCTGTCCCACTGGTGCCACCAGTCCCAGATGCCAGGCAGAGGGGCTTTGCCATGGGACACGCATCCCACTGCTCAGTGAAGCTGAAAGCAGGACTGTGTCTTGGCACTGACCGAGCCACCCACACGAGCCCCAGTGTGACCTGCAGCGCCTGTGGAGGAACCAGCTGGGCTCCAACATGACCCTCTTGGCCCTGAACACAGCCAAGACCTTCTCGGGCTTCTACCACACTGCTGTGACAGCCACCAACAAGCAGATCCCTGGGTCACCCCTGCAAGGGGCCCAGCAGCACCCCGGTGCCACCTGCACTTGCTCCTGCCCTGGGACGTGGTGGGGGCAGAGCTGCCTGTTTGCGAGGGGTGGCGAGAGTGTCCGTCTGGGAGAGCATCACAGGCAGAATGGGAGCTTCAGGCAAAGCTTATTGAAGATGCCCTCCCATTGAGTCACAAGGTGCAGAAAGGACTCTCTTGCATACTAAACTCCTCCACAGAGAGGAGTTTGTCAGTGGTTTATGTCTGAAGGATTATATAGGTGGAATTGAAACCTTGTACAACTTAGTCCCACAGGATTAAGGATGGCAAACTAAATATATATTTATAAAAATAAATGATTTATTACAATAATTAGACAAAAATATCTTCATTTAACTACACAGTATGGAAGCCATGGAAGCTACACAGAATGGAAGCTACTATTCTACTAGTATAGTATAATGCCACTGTTTTGAGGCTATATTAAAGCCAGCAAAGCCAATTGTGAAGTAGAGTCTGATGCTACCCAATCATAACAATGACTGGGGGCAAATTTTGCTCAGACTCAAGGAATAGCCTTGAGGAGTGTCCCCATTCCAGGGAGGA
>NW_020904343.1:0-1240 GCF_003984885.1 Neopelma chrysocephalum | reverse complement strand
GAAGCTGGAAGGAGCAATCCTGTCCCCTCCATCCCCAAATTCCCAAAGATGTGTCCTACAAGCTTCACACTGAGGCAAAAACATGGAATTTCCGTGTATTTTTCACCAGGTCACCCCTTAATTCCCACACGTGTAGCTCTAAATATTCCCAAAGTTCCCCATATCAAAGCCCAAAATATCCCATTCTTACCCCAAACTCATCCCAAATTTAACAGGAAGACACTTTCCAGCCCTAAAATCACATTCCAAATCTCCTATGATTCTGCCTGGCAGATTAAGGTGGGAATAGGAATATTTTGGGAATTGCTCTCAATTCCATAAAAGAAAATAAAGCCCCTTCCTGCTCCTTTACACCAGGAATTGGCACTAAAATTCCAGGCTGGGAATGGGTTGTGCACCAGGCTCCAGAGTTTTTCCTGTTGGATTTCCATGCAAAAGGCTGGAAAAAAAATACCCCAGGAATGCCACAGTTTGGATTTCCAGCTGCTGGTGCATTTCAGGAAGGAAATCATGGAATTACAAAGTGATGCTGAAAAATCTTGGAGCAATGGGGGGAAAAACAGTGGGAATCCACCGGAAAATAGGGATCCACATGGAATGCTCCCCAGGCTCCAGCTCCTTCCCGATCCAGCCCAATGGATTCCTCTCCCATTAAAATGATGGATCCAGTTTTGACTCCTGGCTCACATTCTCCCGAATTTCAGCTCCTGATCCAGAACATTCCCTGGGATCTCCCAGGAATTGCAGCCTCTGGGATGGATCCCAAAAAGCTGAGATGCAGCTGCAGGGATGGAGCAATTTGAGGGAAGTTCACCCTCTAAAAAAATGGGAAAAGACAGGAAAAAAGTCAAGGAAAAAGAAAATCATTTTTAGGAAGTGTCCAACCAACATTCCAACAACCAGAGCCACACTGGGACTTCCTCAGGACTTTTCCTCAAGGAGTCCTACAGTTCTGGAAGGAACAATATCCAGGTGTTTATAAATCCCCTCTTCCCTTCCAAATATCCACTCAAACAAATTCTATTTAGAATTCCAGCAGCAGATCCAGGCACAGGATTCCCAGAAAAGCTGCAGCTGCCCCATCCCTGGAAGTGTCCCGGGCCAGGTTCCCAAATTCCCCATTCAGGCTCCCAAATTCAAACACAGAAAGAGAGTTTTCCTTCAATAATCCAGCTTTGCAGACACATTAAAGCGGGAACATGGAGCTGGAAACTCCAGCAAGAGCCAAGTCTCTCCCTTT
>NW_020904342.1:0-1099 GCF_003984885.1 Neopelma chrysocephalum | reverse complement strand
AAAGGGAGAGACTTGGCTCTTGCTGGAGTTTCCAGCTCCATGTTCCCACTTTAATGTGTCTGCAAAGCTGGATTATTGAAGGAAAACTCTCTTCCTGTGTTTGAATTTGGGAGCCTGAATGGGGAATTTGGGAACCTGGCCCGGGACACTTCCAGGGATGGGGCAGCTGCAGCTTCTCTGGGAATCCTGTGCCTGGATCTGCTGCTGGAGTTCTAAATAGAATTTGTTTGGGTGGATATTTGGAAGGGAAGAGAGGATTTATAAACACCTGGATGTTGTTCCTTCCAGAACTTTAGGACTCCTTGAGGAAAAGTCCTGAGGAAGTCCCAGTGTGGCTCTAGTTGTTGGAATGTTGGTTGGACACTTCTTAAAAAAAGATTTTCTTTTTCCTTGACTTTTTTTCTGTCTTTTCCCATTTTTTTAGAGGGTGAACTTCCCTCAAATTGCTCCATCCCTGCAGCTGCATCTCAGCTTTTTGGGATCCATCCCAGAGGCTGCAGTTCCTGGGAGATCCCAGGGAATGTTCTGGATCAGGAGCTGAAATTCAGGAGAATGTGAGCCAGGAGTCAAAACTGGATCCATCATTTTAATGGGAGAGGAATCCATTGGGCTGGATCGGGAAGGAGCTGGAGCCTGGGGAGCATTCCATGTGGATCCCTATTTTCCAGTGGATTCCCCCTGTCTTTCCCCCCATTGCTCCAAGATTTTCCAGCTTTCCGAGCATCACTTTGTAATTCCATGATTTCCTTCCTGAAATGCACCAGCAGCTGGAAATCCAAAGTGTGGCATTCCCGGGGTATTTTTTTTCCAGCCTTTTGCATGGAAATCCAACAGGAAAAACTCCGGAGCCTGGTGCACAACCCATTCCCAGCCTGGAAGTTTAGTGCCAATTCCTGGTGTAAAGGAGCAGGAAGGAGCTTTATTTTCTTTTATGGAATTGAGAGCAATTCCCAAAATATTCCCATTCCCGCCTTAACCTGCCAGGCAGAATCGTAGGAGATTTGGAATGTGATTTTGGGGCTGGAAAGTGTCTTCCTGTTAAATTTGGGATGAGTTTGGGGTAAGAATGGGATATTTTGGGCTTTGATATGGGGAATTT
>NW_020904341.1:0-408 GCF_003984885.1 Neopelma chrysocephalum | reverse complement strand
CCTCTATTGTTGCGATACATAAAACTCCCCAACGCTTCCCCTTCATTTCATCGCTCTCACAGCTGGAGGGAACCATCCCCGGGGCCGTTTGTGCCGCTCCCGCTCCCCGCGGGAGGGTCCGTGCGGGACCGGAGCGTTCTGCGCCCGCCCGGGAGCCCCCAGGGAGCCGCGGGATCCTTGGGAGCTGCGCTTGGAGACACCAAACACCTCACGCTTCCCTTACACTGTTCTTAGGTGGCCCCGGTGCCCCTTCCCGCCCCTTTTCCCTCCCTTTTTCCCCTTTCCCCTTTCTTCTCTCCTTTTCCCTCTCCCTTTTCCCCTCCCTTTTCCCTCCCCTTTCCCCTTTTCCGTCCCCTTTCCCCCTTTTTCCCGCCCCTTTCCCCCTTTTTCCCGCCCCTTTCCCCTCCT
>NW_020904340.1:0-514 GCF_003984885.1 Neopelma chrysocephalum | reverse complement strand
TTCGTCGCTGGGGTCAGCAAACTTGGGAGTAACACCTACTATGCGCCATTGGTGCAGGGCCGGTTCACGATCTCCAAGGACAACGAGCAGGGCACGGTGACGCTGCAGATGAACAACCTCAGGGACGAGGATTCCGACACCTATTTCTGTGCCAGGTGTTACACCAAGGGGGGTTATGGTTATTATGGTGGTGATATCGACGCCCTTTGGCGGGGTCCCCAAATCTCGACCCTTTCCCAAAAGCTTTGGGCGATGCTGGGTTTGGGCCAATGCTTTGGGTCAACAGTTGAGATCTGGGGGCAAAACCAACCCAAGGTCGGGACCAACAAGCGAGAGCTGGGTGCGAAGGGACCTTGCCAAGGGCGTCAATACCTTCAGCACCCCAACCCCAACCAGCATCAAAACGTTTGGCGCAGAAATAGGTGTCGGAATCCTCGTCCCTGAGGTTGTTCATCTGCAGCGTCACCGAGCTCTGCCCGTTGTCCCTGCGGATGCTGAACCGGCCCTGCACCGA
>NW_020904339.1:0-1633 GCF_003984885.1 Neopelma chrysocephalum | reverse complement strand
TCCTTCCCAGCTCCCTCATGGAAGCAAACCAGGAGGGAAAAGCCCTTCATGTCCTCTCAGCTGAGCTTTGCATTAAGGAACCATCAGGGGGCAAATAGAGGGAAAAATGGAGCCCAGCTCTATTTCCAGACCCTTCTCTCCAGAGCTGAATCCATGTTTGCAAGGGATGTGCTTGGATGGGATTTACCCCCTGCAACCTGCCCTTAAACCCAAGTGCTTGGATGGGGTTTATCGTCTGCAACCTGCCCTTACCAAGCAAAGGCTGTTTAGGGATCCCTTCACTCTTCCAAGCACCTTTCCTACCTAAAGATTTTAAGGAATTTTTTTCTCCACCCCAAGGATTTTGAGCTCCATCGGCATCCTCACATATCCCTAATTCCTTGTTGAACTTGCAAGCACAGGTGTGATTTCTGGCACAGCTTCCCCACAAGTTCACAGGGATCAATACAGGCATTGACTTCCCTAATTAGGAATTTGTGTGGATATCAAGCAGGCAAGGCCACACAAGGCTCCCATGGACCTTCCCTTAGGTTGGGATGGAACAGCCCCATCATGGGGTTGGATGGTTGGATGGAAACAACCCCATAGGGTTGGATGGGAACAGCTCCATGGGTTTGGATGGTTGGATGGGAACAATCACGTCATGGGGATGGGGTTGGATGGGAACAACCCCATGGGGTTGGATGGTTGGATGGGAACAAGCTCATGGTGGAGATAGGGTTGGATGGGAACAACCAACCAACATCACAGGGATGGAGTTGGATGGGAACAACCTTATCTCGGGGATGGGGTTGGATGGTTGGATGGGAACAACCCCACCAGGGGTATGGTGGAGATGCCCCTCATGGCACTGCTCTGAGGTTTTTGGGGTGGGTACCTGGTCGGTGCTCGGCGTGTCTGAGATGTCGTTCATGCTCCGACTCTGCGCGTGACCTGAGGGAGAGGAGGGAGAGGAGGTGAGGAAATCACCCCATGTGTGAGGAGAAAACACAGTGGGAGTGCTTCATGCAAAGAAATTAAACATTATTTATCATTGTATTATTTATGTTATTTATTATTTATTGTAGTTGGGCTTCCAAACCAGATGCAATAAGAGGAAACCCCAAAAATTAGGAAAAAATGCCTTCACTAAAAACTGGTGGAGTCACCACCCCTGGCAGTGTTCAAAAAACATGTGGATGTGGCACTTGGGGACAGGGTTTCACAGAATGCCAGAATATTCTGAGTTGGAAGGGACCCCCAAGGATCACTGGGTCCAAGTCAGTTTAGTGGTGAACTCACAGTGCTGCATTAACAGTCGGACTTGACCTCGGGATGAGCTCAGCTGGTTAAAACTTGGTCCTAATAATGCCAAGGGCATGGATTCAACCCCTGTATGGGCCATTCACCCAAAAGTTGATCCAACTCAATGGTCCCTGTGGGTCCCTTCCAACTCAGAATATTCTCTGATGATCTTAAAGGGCTTTTCCAGCCTTGATGATTCCACGACTCTTGAGTTCTTTCAACATCAATTTTTACACAAACCACCTCATTACTGCTGCGGTGGGACATCTTCTCGTTGAAATCGCCCACTCCAATACCCCAACTCTTGATTTTTTTTGTTCCCCACACAGATTTTAGGGCTGCCCCCCCC
>NW_020904338.1:0-1680 GCF_003984885.1 Neopelma chrysocephalum | reverse complement strand
TCCTTCCCAGCTCCCTCATGGAAGCAAACCAGGAGGGAAAAGCCCTTGATGTCCTCTCAGCTGAGCTTTGCATTAAGGAACCATCAGGGTGCAAATAGAGGGAAAAACAGAGCCCAGCTCTACTTCCAGACCCTTCTCTCCAGAGCTGAATCCATGTTTGCACGGGATGTGCTTGGATGGGATTTACCTCCTGCAACCTGACCTTAAACCCAAGTGCTTGGATGGGATTTATCCTCTGCAACCTGCCCTTACCAAGCAAAGGCTGTTTAGGGATCCCTTCACTCTTCCAAGCACCTTTCCTACCTAAAGATTTTAAGGAATTTTTTTCTCCACCCCAAGGATTTCGAGCTCCATCGGTGTCCTCACATATCCCTAATTCCTTGTTGAACTTGCAAGCACAGGTGTGATTTCTGGCACAGCTTCCCCACAAGTTCACAGGGATCAATACAGGCACTGACTTCCCTAATTAGGAATTTGTGTGGATATGGAGCAGGCAAGGCCACACAAGGCTCCCATGGACCTTCCCTTAGGTTGGGATGGAACAGCCCCATCATGGGGTTGGATGGTTGGATGGAAACAACCCCATCGCTGGAATGGGTCTGGATGGTTGGATGGAAAGAACCCCATGGGGTTGGATGGGAACAGCTCCATGGGGTTGGATGGTTGGATGGGAACAATCACATCATGGGGATGGGGTTGGATGGTTGGATGAGAACAACCCCATGGGATTGGATGGTTGGATGGTTGGATGGGAACAAGCCCGTGGTGGAGATAGGGTTGGATGGGAACAACCCCATCACAGGGATGGAGTTGAATGGGAACAACCTCATCTTGGGGTTGGATGGTTGGATGGGAACAACCCCACCAGGGGTATGGTGGAGATGCCCCTCATGGCACTGCTCTGAGGTTTTTGGGGTGGGTACCTGGTCGGTGCTTGGTGTGTCCGAGATGTCGTTCATGCTCCGACTCTGCGCGTGACCTGAGGGAGAGGAGGGAGAGGAGGTGAGGAAATCACCCCATGTGTGAGGAGAAAACACGGTGGGAGTGCTTCGTGCAAAGAAATTAAACATTATTTATCATTGTATTATTTATGTTATTTATTATTTATTGTAGTTGGGCTTCCAAACCAGATGCAATAAGAGGAAACCTCAAAAATTAGAAAAAAATGCCTTCACTGAGAAACTGGTGGAGTCACCACCCCTGGCAGTGTTCAAAAAACATGTGGATGTGGCACTTGGGGACAGGGTTTCACAGAATGCCAGAATATTCTGAGTTGGAAGGGACCCCCAAGGATCACTGAGTCCAAGTCAGTTTAGTGGTGAACTCGACAGTGCTGCATTAACAGTTGGACTTGACCTCGGGATGAGCTCAGCTGGTTAAAACTTGGTCCTAATAATGCCAAGGGCATGGGTTCAACCCCTGTATGGGCCATTCACCCAAAAGTTGATCCAACTCAGTGGTCCCTGTGGGTCCCTTCCAACTCAGAATATTCTCTGATGATCTTAGAGGGCTTTTCCAGCCTTGATGATTCCACGACTCTTGAGTTCTTTCAATGTCAATTTTTACACAAACCACTCATTACGTCTGCGGTGGGACATCTTCTCGTTGAAATCGCCCACTCCAATACCCCAACTCTTGATTTTTTTTGTTCCCCACACTGGGTTTAGGGCTGTCCCCCCC
>NW_020904337.1:0-387 GCF_003984885.1 Neopelma chrysocephalum | reverse complement strand
TCTTGATTTTTTTTGTTCCCCACACTGGGTTTAGGGCTGTCCCCCCCTCTTACGCAGGCGGCCGTAGCTGGCGCTCTGCCGCATCCGCAGGTCCTCGGTGGAGCGGTGGAAGGCGGCTCCGGTGGCCGGGCTCCGGACGGGGCTGCGGGCTGGGAGAGAGGAGATGTTAGAGGAGCCATGGGGAACCTCGGGTGGTGCTGAAGGCAAGAGGCCAGGCTGCAAATCAACTGCTCAACACAGTTGTGACCCTTCCGGCACCGAAACACCAGTAATTTGATTTTCCCTCCTCCTCTCGTTTGCGCTTTCGTCCCACCTGTAGGAATTTGCCCACTGGAAATAAGGGAATGTTAAGGGAAATATTGGAATAAACTGTCCTACCTCACATCT
>NW_020904336.1:0-773 GCF_003984885.1 Neopelma chrysocephalum | reverse complement strand
GCCTGGGAGGCGACAGGGATCAAAGGTGCTGGAATAAAGCAGCTGCAAGGCCTGGCTGGATGTTTTACAGATGTGGAGGGCACAGCCCCATCCAGGGAAAAATCCATCTTTCCCTCCCCAAACCGATCTGGCAAAGGAGGATTTGAAAGTTCCCACATGATTTTTTTTTTTTTTAGGTCGATTGTTTCTTCTTTGCCTCCTTTTTTTTTTTTTTATTGTTATTGTTTTTTTAATGAAGTTTCCTCCTGATTGCAAAAGCAAATGTGAAAACCTGGAGAACCCCCGGGGGAAGGGAGCACTTGGAGGGCTCCTGGAAAAATGGGAATTCCTGCTTTGTTTGTGCAGGGGTAAAACGCTGGATGGGAACAATCTGTGGGGATTAATTGTGGCTGGGGATGGACCAGGATTTCAAAAGGCAGGAATGGGATAATTGAGCATTAATGTCATCAGAAAGCAGCAAATGGGGCTGAGGTGGAACCCAGGAAAAAAACAGGGGGAAAAAATCCTACATGGATTAGGATGAGAACAGTGCAGGATCCTGGGATGGGTACCCAGGCCCTGGGGAATGTCCAGTTCCAGTCCCAGTCCTGGAAAGGACTCCAGTTGGGATGAGAACAGTGCAGGATACTGGGATGGGTACCCTGGCACTGGGGAATGTCCAGTTCCAGTTGGGATGAGAATAGTGCAGGATACTGGGATTGGTACCCAGGCACTGGGGAATGTCCTGTTCCAGTTGGGGAAAGGACTGGGATGAGAACAGAGTAGGATACTGG
>NW_020904335.1:0-651 GCF_003984885.1 Neopelma chrysocephalum | reverse complement strand
CCCTTCCCAAACCTTCCCTTCCCAAACCTTCCCTTCCCTTCCCAAATAAAAATGGGTGTTTGTCCTCCAAGCTCCAAATTCCCATTTTAGATACAACTGCATCCAGGATTTCTCTGCTGTTGCCAAGGTTTGGGAAGGGAAGGGAAGGGAAGGTTTGGGAAGGGAAGGTTTGGAAAGGGAAGGGAAGGATAAATGGCTTTGGCAGGGATAGCTTTTTTTGGGGAAAAAATTGTATTATTAGGTTTCCTGGGAATTCTTGGTGAGCAAAAAGGTGAGGAAGTTACACTGGAAAAAAACATGAATATCCAGTTTTTGGATTTTCAGGGAACTCCAAGTGAAACTTCTTCCCAGGATTGACAGAAAATTCCCTTTATTTCTGGACAGCAATCAAAAGGTTGCAATGAGAATAAAAAGCTGCAATGTTGGGGGTTTTTTGGCCAACAACTGATAAAATATTGATAAATTATTATAAGAATAATCCACATTAATGGACGTGGAGTGGGATTGAGCTCCAGGTTTGGATGGGAATAAAAATTGGGAGGCACGAAATGATCTCAAAGTGGAAATCACGCCATAAAAAAGCTGGGAATTTAGGGAATACTCATTGTAAGGCTCACCATGGTTTCTTCAGGCACCATCCATGGGTTATAA
>NW_020904334.1:0-758 GCF_003984885.1 Neopelma chrysocephalum | reverse complement strand
AGGCCGGGCTGGAAGGGCCTTGGAGCCACCTGGGATGGAGGAATTCCAGGGAAAGGGGTGGAATGAAGGGACCTTTTGAGCCCCTCCCGACCCGAACCATTCCAGGATTCCGGGATTTGGGATATTCCACGGACGCTTGTCCCATTGTGCTTCCCTCTGGAATCTCACCTGGAGCTCTCCCTCTCCCACCCACGCCGGGGGATGGGGAGGGAACACGTCCCTTCTCCCCCCAAAAACTGGGAATAACACGGAATAACACGGAATAATATGGAATAACAAGGAATAACAAGGAATAACAAGGAATAACAAGGAATAACATGGAATAACACAGAATAACACAGAATAATATGGAATAACAAGGAATAACAAGGAATAACAAGGAATAATAACCCGTCCTTTCCAGCTCCCATAAAACCACATCCCGCGCAAACATTCCAAGGTCTCACATCCCTGAGTTCATCCCCGTCCACGACCAAATCCCAACGCTCTCCCAATCCCCCCAAAAATCCAGGAGTTTTCCACAGGCACCGCAAAAATCCGGCTCTCCGGGTCCAGGGGAAGGAGAACAACCGGGAAAGACATTCCAGGGAACAGGGAGACCAACCATCCAAAGATATTCCAGGAAGGAAGAAGGAGAACAACCAACTCAAGACATTCCAGGGAAGAAGGAGACCAACTGGGAAAGACATTCCATGGAAAAAGGAGACCAACCATCCAAAGACATTCCAGGGAGGAAGGAGAACAACCGGGAAAGACAT
>NW_020904333.1:0-574 GCF_003984885.1 Neopelma chrysocephalum | reverse complement strand
GATCCTGGGCATCACCCCCTTGCAGCAGGTTCAGGAGCCTTTTAGGTGCTTGAACCAAAAGTATCTGGGAATAGAAATGCTGAGGGAAAGCAGCACAGGGCACAACCTGGAAGCACCACCACAGAGACACCTTCCCTGCAAACAATTCCATGGATTTTGGCCCTGTGACTCGGTCTCTCCTCCTTTCCCAGGTGCTGATGGAATCCAAGTCATGAGGAAAGTGCAGGAAAAAGCCCCAGTTCCATGAGGGATGTTTTCCAGGGTGGATTTGTGGTGCTCACCTCTGGAAAGCAGCCCCTCGAGGAGCTGCTTTGGGATTTTCCCGAAGGAATTGGAGGTTTCCTTGGAGTAAGTCAAGGAATGATCCTCCTGTGATTCCTGACTGATGAAGAGGAGCAGGAAAATGAGGGATGCCTGGAGAACTGAACTCTGCACGTGGATTTTCAAGCTTTCAACCCCTTAGAAACAATTAGTTGCCAATTCTGAGTGTTTATCCCTCTCCCTTCCTTTCCCTCAACCTTTCTCTTCCCAGAAATTTTTGGTTCAAGCCCCTAAAAGGCTCCTGAACCTGCTG
>NW_020904332.1:0-591 GCF_003984885.1 Neopelma chrysocephalum | reverse complement strand
ATACCTTAAACTGCACAGAAGAATTAATAAGACCCATTCTTAAAATTGAATTCAATTAAATATCTCCCAGCAAATCAGGTAAATGAACATCAGAGGTTAAGTGATGAGAAGAGAACTTCAGCGGTGAAGAGTTACACAGGTGACTAGAGAAGAAATTAATGAAACTCAGAAATAAAGATGAGATTATCTAAACAACCATGACAGATATTATAATCACAGAATCGGAGTCACTATTGAGAGTGATTATCTTACTCTTACATTGGTTTAAATGGCAGCAGAGGAGATGGTTCAAAATTAAGCTCCGAGACATTCAAACGACAAAAAAAAATTATATCTATTTTAAAAAAGAAGTCTTAAGTTAATAAAGGTTGATGGAAAAAAAAGTTAAAATGGACAATATGAAATTTACAGAAAAAGGCAGAGGATAATTCTTGTCTAGCAAAGGCACTGTATAGACATGAGGGATCCAGAGAGTTGTCTACATGCATTTTTATAGCATTTCTGAAAAAAACCCACCAGAATGGTGTATATTCCAATCCTTGGTTGGTTCCATACTCATATTTCACTCTTAACCACTGACCCCAGTGTGTT
>NW_020904331.1:0-307 GCF_003984885.1 Neopelma chrysocephalum | reverse complement strand
CCGGCGGACGCGCCCCAGCAGGGCCCCCTTCTCCTCCTTGTCCCCAGTAGGGGATGGTTGCTGTTATTATTCATTTTCTTATCGCTCTTTCCAGTAAATTGTTCTTATCAGCCTCTGGTCTTTGCCTTTTGTGCCTCCTCTCTGGTAGGGAAGGCGGAAGACAGAGGGAGAGGAGAGAATGCAACAATGTGCTTTGGAATCCTGGTGAGAGAACTGAATTGGGGAGTACCATTCCTAAACCAGGACACTGCTCTCCTCCCCTTCTCTGCTCTGTTCTCCCCAAAGAAGTGAGGGCAAGACCTTCCCT
>NW_020904330.1:0-389 GCF_003984885.1 Neopelma chrysocephalum | reverse complement strand
ACCCTTCCAGGGACACTGTTACCTTCCTGGGGACAATGCCACCTTCCTGAGGATGCTGCCACCCTCCTGAGGACATCGCCACCTTCCTGGGGCACAGTTCTGTCTTTCCAGGGCCATTATCATGCTCCTGGAGGACACTGCCACAACTGCCACCTTCCTGGGGACATCCCAGCCTTCCAGGGCACAGTTCTATCTTTCCAGGGCCAGTTCCACCTTTCCAGGGACATTGCCACCTTTATGGGTATTCCAACACCTTTCTGAGGATGCTGCTGCCCTCCTGGGGACATTGCCACTTTCCAGGGCACAGTTCTACCTTTCCAGGAACAGTCACCTTTGGGAGGACACTGCCACCTTCCTGGGGACATCTCCACCTTCCAGGGCACAGTTCT
>NW_020904329.1:0-355 GCF_003984885.1 Neopelma chrysocephalum | reverse complement strand
CATGGAAAAGAGTTGGAACAAGATGGGGTTTAAAGTCCCTTCCCACCCAAACCATTCCAGGATTCTGGGATTCCCTAAATTTCACCAGATTGCAAAAATACACTTCCAAATTTATATCTTTCTGGAATCTAGACTGGAGTCCCACATCCAGTTTTCCTTGGGAGCTGAGCTGGGGGTGGAGCCCCAAGGACACAGAGCAGCCCAGGCTGGCTGGGCAGAGCTTTGGGAAGCTCCAGCACTCAAGGATTGGGATCTCCATGGAAATGGCAACAGGGGTTTTCCAGCTGGAGCTCAGGCACGGGAATGATGAGCCTGGAGAATGGATTTGCTGCAGGGAAACCACAGTGGCCACGAA
>NW_020904328.1:0-497 GCF_003984885.1 Neopelma chrysocephalum | reverse complement strand
CTCCTTTACAGGCTTTTGTATCCCACCCTGTCTCCCTCTCACCTGCACGGGAGGTTTTCTCTGGCAAGGCCCATTGGTTATTTCTGGATGGTGTGCCTGCTGTCAGTGGGATTGTGGTAAATAATCCCATGTCAGACAGGGATCCCTCTCCTCCAGGGCTGGCCTGCTGAGCAGAGCTGGCAGGAACAGGCCTGCTTGAAGGCACAGACAGGACAACCTGAGCCAGCAATGCCAGCAAGGTCAGGCCCGAGGCTGGGGCTTCTTAAATAAAACTGGTTATTAAATAAACAGCAGAACCAGCTCGTGATTTGGGGTATCACAGAATCCCAGACTGGTCTGGATTGGAAAGGACCTCAAAGCTCATCTTGTTCCACCCCCTGCCATGGGCAGGGACACCTTCCACTAACCCATGTTGCTCTAAGCCCCGTCCAACCTGGCCTTGGACACTCGCAGGGATGGGGCAGCCACAGCTTCTCTGGGCAACCTGTGCCAGGGCC
>NW_020904327.1:0-1385 GCF_003984885.1 Neopelma chrysocephalum | reverse complement strand
GAAGCTCCAGGTTTTCTTCCCACCCTGTATTGCATTGCCCTGGGCTGTTGAAGAGCCAAAAGCCCATGGAAGGATCCTTGCTCTGCCCGGATTCCTGCTGCTGGCAGCAGGCACGGGCCTTTGTCCCCCACTGGGGGTGACATGTGGAACAACCTGGTCTAGTGAAAGGTGTCCCTGCTCATGGCAGGGACCTTGGACTAGATGGCCTTGAAAGGTCCCTTCCAACCCAAACTCTTCTGGAATTCCATCATTCTGGGATGCTGTGCCCACCATGGCAGTGCTCCCTCACCAGAGCCATCTGGGCATGGGGAGCTCACCCACTGCCACCAGGCGCCTGGCCCTGGCCCTCAGAGCAGGGCGGACATGAGGGATGAGGCTCCTCTTGCAGGAAGGAGCAGGTGCTGGGACTGTGCTGGACCATGAGCCTGTGTAGGGAGACAGGAACGGCTCCAGCAGCACTTAGAGGGGCACCAGATTATTGATGGAGGGGTGTGGACAAATGCTCACGGGCCATTTTGGTCAGCAAAATGTCAGCTTTATTAGAAGAAAGACAGCTTATATACTGCTTATGACACACAGACGTGTGATTCTTTCCCAGGCTACATTGGATACATAAGGAAAACATACTGTGTTGTACAGTACTAATTGCACCACAGCAGGTGTCCATAAAACTTGTTTACCTGCCAAAAGAATTCCTCCTTCACCTTGGCACAAGGCCTGCAGCCATATTAGTGGTGTAGTATTTTTGACTGTCTGCACCCAGCCACGCCAAGGCCAAGTTCGCAGAAATGCAATAGAAATTGTTCACACAATTTCTGTCCACTGACACCAGATCCCAGAAGCATCGCCCAGAAAAAGCCTCTGAAGCACCAGGACCCTCCCATTGGCCCTGCACAAGCTCCAGGAACCAGCAGCTCCTCTAACAGGGATGCTAAGGAGCTCCCAAGTTTCCTCACACAACAGCTACTCACTTTTGTTTTGTGAGGTCTCTTTGTATTTAATTCTCAAATTGCAAAGTATTTACATCAACGTTAGAGTTTGAAAGCACCTTTCTGCCCCCCACCCACAAAGCTGGACCTTCTCAGGTTTTTATCCCAATATTTTATTATTAACCAAAAAAAACCAAAAAAAACAAACACCCCAAACCCAGAAAAACGAACCAAACAACAAACAAACAAAAAAACAACCAGGAAAAAAGCTAAATATTTTACAAAGACACCAGAAAAGGCAGGTGAGGGATCTGGGGAGACACACAGATTCACATATTCTCTGCATAGTCCATTGGAGATCTTACAAAAGACTGTGTAAAAAATTAGAACAGCAGAGGAGAATGACTTGCAGGATTTGATGGGGCCCAGGAAGCCAAAGAGCATCCTTAGGTGGGG
>NW_020904326.1:0-347 GCF_003984885.1 Neopelma chrysocephalum | reverse complement strand
AGCTGCCGGGAGCCCCCGCTCAGTGCCTGTCCTTGATCTCTGCCCACAGGGGTCCCAGCACAGAGGGGCCTCGGTGGGGGGAGATGGCAGGCCCATAGAACCCCCGAGACCCCTGGAAGTAGAAGAATTTGAAGTGTTGCAGGATGTGAGGCCTTTCCCTTGAGAAAAGTGAGGCTAATTGCATGTTCCCATAGATACAACCTTGGGTGTTAGGCAGTACAGGACCAAAGTCGTTTGATAATGTGCAGGTGTTAAATTCCTGGGTGTTTTTGTGGGAATATATTTATGTTGTGTGTGTGCGAAAGTAGAGGTTAGCAAGCTCAATAAAGCCTGCCTGCTGTGCTGAG
>NW_020904325.1:0-749 GCF_003984885.1 Neopelma chrysocephalum | reverse complement strand
GACGTTTTGCAGAACAAATCCTGTGCTGGGTGGCACCACAGCAGTTTAGCTGTCTGTGAATGGAGGGTGGGTGTGCCCACAGCTGGTCCCGGGGCCGTCCTGCTTGGCTTCCCACACCTGCAGGGCACAGGCACAGCCACCCCATATCCTCCCCCGGCTTCCTGCCCCTGCCCCACGTGTCCCTCGGGGCTTTCTCAGCAGAGCAAGTGCTTTCTAGGACTGGGCTGGTGTCCCCGGGTGTGGGGTCAGCCCGGTGGGGGAGGCTCCTTGTCCTCAGCGGTGTCAGAGTGACCCCACTGGGCAGGAGGGGATTTTGGAGCTCATCTCACCCCACAGGGACACCTCCCACCAGCCCAGGGTCCTCAGGCCTCACCCTCAGCTGCCCGTGGGCTGAGGGGTGGCACAAATGATGTCACTGGTGGAGGAAACACCAGCTCAGAGGTTCCGATTCCTGCTCCATGTGTGCGCGAGTTGGGGTCAGGCTTTGCCACGGGGCTCAGCACGGGGTGCAGGGGGAAAGCACATGAGCATGGGACCTTTCCTTTCCTTTCCTTTCCTTTCCTTTCCTTTCCTTTCCTTTCCTTTCCTTTCCTTTCCTTTCCTTTCCTTTCCTTTCCTTTCCTTTCCTTTCCTTTCCTTTCCTTTCCTTTCCTTTCCTTTCCTTTCCTTTCCTTTCCTTTCCTTTCCTTTCCTTTCCTTTCCTTTCCTTTCCTTTCCTTTCCTTTCCTTTCCTTTCCTTTCCTTTCCTT
>NW_020904324.1:0-1065 GCF_003984885.1 Neopelma chrysocephalum | reverse complement strand
ATCTTGAAGACCTACTCGCAAAATTGCCTACGGATGAAGATTCCGTCAACACCAAAGGTGCCAAAACAGAAAGCTCTTGCTGCTCAAGGAGTCTCCAGGCAGACAAACTAACTGCACCACAAAGCAAAAGCTTCCAGGCTTTAATTCCTGGCAATAAGGGTTGTTGTTTCCATTTTTCAGCCCTGCCTCCCAGGTGCCAGCTCAACTCGCAAAATTGCCCATGGATGAAGATTCCTCCCACACCAAAGGTGCCAGAACAGAAACCTCTTGCTGCTGCTGAAGTGCTTAGCCTCGCCTACCAACTGCACCACAAACCCAAAGCTTCCAGTCTTTCTTTCCTGCCAATAAGGGCTGTTGTTTCCGGTCTTCAGCCCTGCCTCCCGACTGCCAGAGCGACTCTCAAAATTGCATATAAACAAAGATTCCTCCCACACCAAAGGTGCCAGCACAGAAAGCTCTTGCTGCCCATGGAGTCTCCGGGCAGACAAAGCAACTGCACCACAAAGCCAAAACTTCCAGGCTTTCTTTCCTGCCAATAAGGGCTGTTGTTTCCTTTTTTCAAGCATGCCTCCCAACTGCCAGCCCAACTCCCAAAAGTGCATACGGACGAACACTCCTCCCACACCAAAGGGGCCAGCAGAGAAAGCTCTTGCTGCCCATGGAGTGCCCAGGCTGACCCACCAACTGCACCACAAACCCAAAGCTTCTAGCCTTTCATTTTTGACAGACTGGGCTTTTGTTTCCTGTTTTCAACCCTGACTCCCAACTGCCAGCCCGACTCCCAAAATTGCATACGGACGAACACTCCTCCCACACCAAAGGGGCCAGCACAGAAAGCTTTTGCTGCTCATGGAGTGCCCAGGCTGACCCACCAACTGCACCACAAAGTCAAAACTTCCAGGCTTTCTTCTCTGGGGTAATTGCTGTTGTTTCCTGTTTTCTGGCTTGCCTCCCAACTTCCAGCCCGACTCCCAAAATTGGCTATGGTCGAAAATTCCTCCCAGAACAAAGGTGCCAGAAGAGCAAACTCTTGCTACTAATGGAGTCTTTTGGCAGACAAAGAAA
>NW_020904323.1:0-526 GCF_003984885.1 Neopelma chrysocephalum | reverse complement strand
TTTGGTGTGGGAGGAATCATTCTTTGTATGCAATTTTGGGTGTTGGGCCGTAAGTTCTGAGGCAGGGCTGAAAACAGGAAACAACAGCCATTATCCCCAGGAAAGAAAGCCTGAAAAGTTTTGCTTTGTGTTGCAGTTGCTTTGTCTGCCTGGAGACACCATGGGCAGCAAGAGCTTTCTGCGCTGGCACCTTTGGTGTGGGAGGAATCTTTGTCTGTATGCAATTTTTGGAGTCGGGCCAGCAGTTGTGAGGCAGGGCTGAAAACAGGATACAACAGCCCTAATCTCCAGGAAAGAAAGCCTGGAAGCTTTGACTTTGTGGTGCAGTTGGTGTGTGAGCCTGGGCACTCCATGAGCAGCAAGAGCTTTCTGTGCTGGCACCTTTGGTTTGGGAGAGATCTTTGTTTGCATGCAATTTTGGGAGTCGGACTCTCTGTTCGGAGGCAGGGCTGTAAACAGGATACAACAGCCCTTATCGCCAGGAAAGAAAGCCTGGAAGCTTTGACTTTGTGTTGCAGTTTGTGTG
>NW_020904322.1:0-387 GCF_003984885.1 Neopelma chrysocephalum | reverse complement strand
CATGATGTCATTTACAAGTTGAATAAACAAACAACAGAGTGGGCTTGGTCCCTGTTTGCCCAGTCCTATTTGCAGGTCAAATCTCTTCTACAGCATTCATGGCGTAAGGTTTCATAACCCATAACCCATAAGGCTGAATATTGTTTTCCCATGAGCAAAACCCCATAATGAGTAGCAGAAGGTCAGTGTGCTCCTCTCTCCTGCTCTGTCATGGTCCAAGTGTTCCTGTATGAGCCGGGGAAGCCTAAAGGCTCAGCAGTGAAGCTGCTGCTGGTGGATCTGGTTCAGGAGCTGTTTTGGGAGAGCTGATGTTCTGACCCTTGCAGGCTGGATATTTGGGCTTACACCATTTCCATCCGTTCCTGTATTCTGACAGCACTGCCAGGG
>NW_020904321.1:0-691 GCF_003984885.1 Neopelma chrysocephalum | reverse complement strand
TGCCAGAAGGCACCGAGCGAGGGGAGCTCTGCCTCACCTGCTGCTGGAGGGTCTGGGCACCTTGCAGGGGTCCTGCTGGGTCCCTCCCCTCTCCTGGGACACCAGGGCTCAGTTGTCCGTCTGTCCCTGTGTGCAAGGACCCCTCTTCAGAGGTCAGATGTGTCCAGCTCCTCCAGACCCAGAGCACGGGGGTTTCCCTCCCTCTCTGCCCCAGGCTCGGGGGGAGCTGCAGGGGCACCTCCTCTGCCAGGGCACCCCTCCAGCTCACCTGCCCTCAGCTCCATGGAGGGCACAGCAGGCTCTGGCTCCTCGGGCACCTCACGGCTCGTTGGATCTCCCTCGGGATGGGAACAGGGAGGTGGGGGAGGACGAGCAGCGTTTTCCAGCTGACTTCTCGCTGCTCAGGGTTTTTAAAGGCCGGTTGCCCCGCGGCAGCTCGTTTGTGATGGCTCATCCCCCGCTGAAGCTCTGCCAGGAGCTGGGCTCTGCTCTTGGCACCGGTGCTGTGCCAGTTTACACCAGCGTGGAGAAATCCAAGCTGGAATGTGGCAGTCGGGTTTCCAAAGGCGTTCGGGAGGTGCAGCGACATCAATGCCGGTTAAACTCCAAGAGATCCATTGCCAAAATCTCCCAGGCCCAGCTTGCCTTGGGCACAATAAAACCAGTCCCAGCCTGTGCTGGGGGTGCTGAT
>NW_020904320.1:0-731 GCF_003984885.1 Neopelma chrysocephalum | reverse complement strand
CCCGTTCCAGTGTCCCCCCTGGCAGCTGGAGCCCCTCCATCCCATCCTGGAGTCAGTGTGCCACGGTTTGGCCTTGGGCACACCGTGACCTGCTCCGGGGGATGCTCAGCCTGGGATGGTCCCTTTCCCTGCATGGTTGGATCCCTGCCTGGGAAAGCTCCGGGATTTGGCACTGGGCAGGCTGGGGCTGGTTTGGAAGCCCCAGTAGAATCTCCAGGAGGGATTTGTGCCTCCTGCACGCTCTGCCTGGCTCCTCCTTGGGGGTCCCCATCACTGGGAATTTGGGGGATGATGCCAACGGTGGAGGGAAACGCGGCCCCTCCAACTGCAGCACCCGCGGCTTCCCCCCGGGGCTGAGGGGGCTGTGCAGCCACGGGACCTTGGTGACAATTCTTGCTGCTGCCTTCTCTCCTGCTGGCAGCGTTCAGAGCCATGTCCCTTCCTTGCCTCCCCGTGGGGTGGCTGGTTTTATCCCTCGGGAAAGAGAACCCCCAAATCTCTCCCGCCGCACGAGCACGACCCCGAGACGAGCTGCTGGGGGGCTGCGGGGCTGCAGCTGGGGGGTGCCCGTGTGCCAACGGAGACTTTTCGGGGCCGCCAGGAGCCACAGGGCCTTTCCTTGCCCCCCTGGGTTCAAACTCCCCTCCTGCTCCTCCGCTGCCCGTTTCCACCCACACCTCCGGGTCGGCTTCGGGGGACGGCGGCTCCGACACCCACTCGGTGAGAACAAT
>NW_020904319.1:0-731 GCF_003984885.1 Neopelma chrysocephalum | reverse complement strand
CCCGTTCCAGTGTCCCCCCTGGCAGCTGGAGCCCCTCCATCCCATCCCGGAGTCACTGAGCCACGGTTTGGCCTTGGGCACACCGTGACCTGCTCCGGGGGATGCTCAGCCTGGGACAGTCCCTTTCCCTGCATGGTTGGATCCCTGCCTGGGAAAGCTCCGGGATTTGGCACTGGGCAGGCTGGGGCTGGTTTGGAAGCCCCAGTAGAATCTCCAGGAGGGATTTGTGCCTCCTGCATGCTCTGCCTGGCTCCTCCTTGGGGGTCCCCGTCACTGGGAATTTGGGGGATGATGCCAACGGTGGAGGGAAGCGCGGCCCCTCCAACTGCAGCACCCGTGGCTTCCCCCCGGGGCTGAGGGGGCTGTGCAGCCACGGGACCTTGGTGACAATTCTTGCTGCTGCCTTCTCTCCTGCTGG
Source organism: Neopelma chrysocephalum (assembly GCF_003984885.1). Taxonomy (NCBI): domain Eukaryota; kingdom Metazoa; phylum Chordata; class Aves; order Passeriformes; family Pipridae; genus Neopelma; species Neopelma chrysocephalum. Next base: position 313 of record NW_020904319.1, on the reverse strand, counting down.
CAGCGTTCAGAGCCATGTCCCTTCCTTGCCTCCCCGTGGGGTGGCTGGTTTTATCCCTCGGGAAAGAGAACCCCCAAATCTCTCCTGCCGCACGAGCACGACCCCGAGACGAGCTGCTGGGGGGCTGCGGGGCTGCAGCTGGGGGGTGCCCGTGTGCCAACGGAGACTTTTCGGGGCCACCAGGAGCCACAGGGCCTTTCCTTGCCCCCCTGGGTTCAAACTCCCCTCCTGCTCCTCCGCTGCCCGTTTCCACCCACACCTCCGGCTCGGCTTCGGGGGACGGCGGCTCCGACACCCACTCGGTGAGAACAAT
>NW_020904318.1:0-587 GCF_003984885.1 Neopelma chrysocephalum | reverse complement strand
CCTCCTGGCTCTGACCACTGCTGATAAAATGATGGAAAGGATCAGAGTGTTTTATTCTATTAAATGTCAGGGTGGAGAACATAAAATATGTGTGTTTATAAGCAGCTCATCAAGGACAACCTTGATTGCTGAGGCTTGTTTGAGCACCAATTCCCAGCGCTCAGAGCACATCAGTGGATGGGTTTGTTTTCCTCCCAGGTTCAGTTGAGTTTTCTTCTTTCCCGGGCAGTTGGGGCGTGAGGAAGACCCAGATGGTGCTTTCCCCATAACCTGGGACACAGAATCTCTCCTGTTCCTTAAAAATCAAAGGATCTGAAGGGGTTTTGTTGTTACTGAATATTGAAGTGTCCAAGGCCAGGCTGGAGCAACCTGAGATAGTGGGAGGTGTCCCTGCCCATGGCAGGGTGTGCTGGTTTAAAGGTAAATCAGCAGGAGGAATGAACCCAACTCAAAGGAGAGATTATAAGGCAGAATAACAATTTAATAAAATAATACAATAAATACAATTATGCAGACAAACAGTTGGTTTTAACCCACAACACCCAAATGTATAACCCAGCACCCTGGGGCAGGAACAGAGTGGGGTT
>NW_020904317.1:0-717 GCF_003984885.1 Neopelma chrysocephalum | reverse complement strand
TTCAATTGGAAAGTGTGTGTGATACTTTGTATGTTGTGTGCACAAGTACCAGCACAGCACTTGACAAAAGGACCATCCATCAAATCAGTGCAGGGAGCTTTAATTCTCAAGGCTCTGGAAATTCCTCTTGTAACAGTCTGGGGGGAAAAAAAGCAGTGGCATGAGGTGCTGCATAAATGTGCCCAAAAAGTGTGGTGATTCTTCATTTTGTGAAGCTCTACAAGTCCAGCCAAGATCTGGATATGGATTTGTATCTGCACGTGATGGGAGTTCCCCTGTGCTGCAAAGGCTTTGCAAACCAAGGTCTTGATGCCACAAAGACCCAAAAATATGATTTACCAGGCAAGCTTTGATTCCCACCATCCACCCTTCCCACAGCTTTGTTATCCCAAACATTCCAGTAGCATAAATGTTCTGGGACGCATGGGACCATTAGAGTAGAATTACAGGAATGGTTTGGGTGGGAAGGGACTTAAAAGCCCATCTCATTCCACCCCCTGCCACGGGCAGGGACACCTTCCACTAGCCCAGGGTGCTCCAAGCCCCATCCAACCTGGCCTTGGACACTTCCAGGGATGGGGCAACCACAGCTTCTCTGGGAATTCCATCCCAGCTGTTCACCACCCTCAAAGGGAAGAGTTTCTTCCCAATATCCCATCTAAACCTACTGTCTGTCAGTTTAAAGCCATTCCCCCTTGTGCTGTCACTCCAAGCCCA
>NW_020904316.1:0-662 GCF_003984885.1 Neopelma chrysocephalum | reverse complement strand
GGGCACAGCTGCACATGAAATGCACATTTAGCTGCACCCTGAGCGAGGGCACAGGCAGATCTTTGCTCTCCTTCTCCAGTTTTCCTGCCCTCTCACACTCAGGATCTCTGGGAATCTCTTTTCCCACTCTTCTAACCAGGATAATTCATCAGCTTCCCCATCCAGATCCACACTGGAGGCAGGTGATGACAGCCCAGGCTAATGAAGCATTAATTCTAATCAAAGGCACTCAATGTATCCTTCCCATTAATTGTGTGAATAACAAAAAATAGCCCTTTGCCATATGCCAGGAATCTGCTTGTGTTATCAAAGCAGCCTGGAAATGTTTTCCTGGAGAAGATGTGCATCCTGAGGGGCTTAAAGGCAATGCAGGCACCAGGGTCTCTCTTCAGAATCAGAATCAGGTCTGCTCTGTGTGCTCTGTGGGGTGACAGAGATTATCAGAGAGAGTGACTGCCCTTGGGAAACACAACTCTGAGAAACACTAATGTTTAGGACCATGGGAAAGCCTTTGTTCTGTTTGCAGCCAGCCTTTCTTGGTTTTGTTCCTCTGGGCGGTACTGAGGGTGAGGATGTGCTCTCCTTTCATCACTGGGAACCCAGGAATAGAATCATAGAATCACAGAATCAGCTGGGTTGGAAGGGACCTCTGAGATCATCAA
>NW_020904315.1:0-417 GCF_003984885.1 Neopelma chrysocephalum | reverse complement strand
GAGAAGCTGTGGCTGCCCCTGGATCCCTGGGAGTGTCCAAGGCTGGGTTGGATCCCCCTGGGATGGTGGGAGTTGTCCCTGCCTGTGGCAGGGGTGGAACGGGATCATCTTTAATGCCCCTTCCCACCCAACCATTCCCTAAATCCCTGATCCCCGCGTGCTCCCAGCCATCCCTCACCCCCAGCGGTGCCAGGGCCGTACTGGGAGGCGGCAGATTCCCAGTTCCCTCCCCACCATCCCGTCCTGTCCCTCCGGCAGGTTCCTTTTCCTTCCCCCCCATCCCGCCCGTGGTCGGAGCAGGAAGGAGCCGCGCCGGGAGCATCCCGAGGATTTGCTGCCCCGGCGCTTCCCAACAAACGCCTTCATTCCCTCCCGCTCCAGCCGCGATTCCATCGGCTCCCGGCGCTCCGGTGTCAC
>NW_020904314.1:0-993 GCF_003984885.1 Neopelma chrysocephalum | reverse complement strand
AGATGGAGCAGGAGCCCAGGAAACAGGGAAACACACGGCCCTGGAGCCCTGGGGCTCCTTTTGTGTCCTGGGAATGCCTCAGTTTGGGATAAAACACGAGGTTGGAGCACGGAATGAGCAGCCAAGAAACTCTTCCTGTGCCCCGTGTCCGACTCCTCCCGGGAGCTGCTCCTGGAGCTGCTGATTCTCCAGGGAAGCGCCTAAAAACCCAGAGATTAGAGCACCCTGACGCTTCCCAGACCACCCTGCCATGGAAAATCAGGAAGCTTTTGGGCTGGAGCAGCAGGAAATTTGTACAGATCCCGAAGTTTTTCAGCAGCCAATTCTCGGAATGTGGTTTTTCCCCTTCCAGGGTGGTGACAACCAGTCATGGAATTCCAGGCTGGTTTGGGTGGGAAGGGAACCTAAAGATCATTTAATTCCCACTCCCTGCCATGGGCAGGGACACCTCCCAACATCCCAGGTGGGTCCAACCCGGCCTTGGACACTCCCAGGGATCCAGGGGCAGCCACAGCTTCTCTGGGAATTCCAGCCCAGCCCCTCCCCACCCTCGGGTCCTGTCATTCCAGGCCCTGATCCCCAGTCCCTCTCCCGCCCTCCTGGAGCCCCTTCAGGCTCTGGAATGTGCTCCAAGCTCTCCCGGGATCCTTCCCAAATCCAGCCTGGCCATTCCCAGCTCTCCCAGCCTGGAGCCAGAGCCTGACATTGGATCCATCCCCAGCCCAACTCCTCCCTGGGAAGGAGTTCAGGGAACAAAGGGGTTCCCTGGGAATCTCGGCACTCAGGGCAGGGTCTCCCTTCCCCCTTCCTGCCTTTGCCATCCCCAGATCCCCAGATTCCATAAAAATCCCTCTGACTGGATCCTGAGTGTCCTTTATCCCAGACTGGTTTGGGTGGGAAGGGGCCTTAAGGATCATCCCATTCCATGTTCAGGGACACCTCCCGCTATCCCAGGGAATCCAACCCGGCCTTGGACACTCCCAGGGATCCAGG
>NW_020904313.1:0-2047 GCF_003984885.1 Neopelma chrysocephalum | reverse complement strand
AGTCACACTTGTAGCTTTGGGGAAAAATTGGGGTATAAAGATCTGGTCCTCCAGGCTACACCAGCCATCATTTACCCAGCAAATCCTGGCCCCTAATTGTGCCACTGCAGGAAAATATCCGACAGCACTGGCACAGAGCATGGACAAGCACTGACTTGGGGGACAGATGCTCGCCCTCCTCTAACCCCAACTTTACTACCCCAGCAGCCCCTGTGCCTTCCAACCTACCCATTCAATCCATCATGGCATTTCCCATGGATGCAGGGGTTGCTGTTGCACTCGTTCACTTCAGACAGGCACTTGGGGTCGTGGAAGCCCTCGGGGCAGAGGCAGGTGAAGCCATTGATGCCATCCTTGCACGTGCCCCCGTTGTGGCAGGGGTTGCTGGCACACTCGTCGATGTTGATGTTGCACATGCGCCCTGGGAAAGGGGGAGTGAGGAAAAGTTACCCCACGGGATGCACAGCATGGCAGGGGGGTGCATTCTGCCTCACCTTGGATCTCAGATCTCTGGATATACGAGGAGGAGAGCGGGCTGCCCTGCAAGGAGGGTGACTTCACACCCTGCATTGCCTGCCCGGCTTAATTAAACGTGACTGGGAAGAGGCCGTGCCCTGGGCTCGTTTGGTCCAGGAGGGAATACTGAAGGGGGGCAGTTTCAGCCTGTAACCCTACCTGCCGTGGCTGACAAAGCCAGGCTTTATTTCGGCTCCCAGCAGGCCCGAGGACAAGGGGCCGTGCGGGCGGGGAGCGGCGGGGGCTGCTCCCATCAAAGCCCTCCACCATTTGCAGCAGCGATCAAACAAACCAGTCGGACAAGGCAGCAACCTGATACCCATGGGAGTGGGCGCAGCGGGAGTCGAATTCGCGGCACCAGACACCCCTTTGATTTCAGCCTGAGCCAGGGTCACCCTCCTGAACAAGCAGGAGCGCTGGAGGGTGCAAAACCTCCGGCGAGTGGGATGGCAGCCTCCCTCCTCCTTATTGCACCCCCTCTCCTGGTGACATGGGGCACCAGAAGGTGCAGGTCCCCAGGGCGTGGCGGTGGCTGCCATGCCCTGCTCTCACCTGTGTACCCCGGCTCGCAGGTGCACTCGTAGCCGTTGATCTTGTCGATGCACTTGCCGTAGTCACAGGGGCTGCTGGCGCAGTCGTCCAGGTTGATCTCACAGTTCGGTCCTGGGGAGGAGAGAGGGGTGTTGTTAGGGAGTCCCAGGCTCTGCTGACGCGGCAAAATGAAGCCCCCTGGCACCAACTGCTGCCGCCGCTCCACAACAAAGCACCTCCTCCATAAGCAGCTCCCCGGCTCCCAGCTGGGGTGTGGTTCCCGCCGGATCCGGGCACCAAACCGGGAAAACTCGCCCTCACCCAGGATGCCCCGGGCCAGCCCCAGCACCAGGGCGGCTGCTGTCGACGGCTCAGGGCCAACCTGCCCTGGGATGGGGATGGGACTGGGATGCTGCACCGGCACAGCCGACCCGTGTGGAGCCCCAGGGGTTCCCTCCCGCTCACCCGTGGTCCCTTTGAGGCAGATGCAGTTGTAGGCGTTGTTCCTGTCCTGGCAGGTCCCCCCATTTTTGCAGGGCTGGCTCTGGCACTCGTTGATGTTGATGTCGCAGCGGTGGCCCGTGTAGCCGGGCTGGCAGAGGCAGGTGAAGGAGGCGATGCCGTCCTTGCAGGTCCCGTAGTGACACGGGTCGGGGTCACACTCATCGATGTCGATCTCGCAGTGAGCACCTGTGAAACCTGCCACCAGTGGGGGGGACACAGGGTGAGGATGGGGGACACAGGCTGAGGATGACGGACATTCCTTCCCACCCTGGCCATGTGTGAGATAGTGTCCTGGGATGGCTTTACCTGCCCACCTGCCCTGTCCTCCCCCAGGACCCCCGGGAGTGGGGTGCAGGCAGGGAGCACCCTGACACGCCGGTCAGACAAGCTGGGGGGCTTTGTTCTGGGGTGCACAATGACCTGCATTAAGCCTCCTCGGCTCAGGAGTGGGGCCCCGCGCTCGCCCGCGGCTCGTCCCGGAGCGCACGGGGGGGGG
>NW_020904312.1:0-860 GCF_003984885.1 Neopelma chrysocephalum | reverse complement strand
ATGTTATTCCTCCGCAGAGAGCAGAAATGGGATGAAATCGCGTATGCGGATATGTTTTTCACTTTAAGAAACAAACCAGAGTGGCAGAAAAGCTGTGGAATTAATGTAGCACCCCAGGACCCCCTTGTACTGGCATTGGAAAAAGATCAGAAAAATAGTAAGCCGAGAAAGCATTGTTGTGATGCCTGTAGCATTGGTGAGAGGTGTCTTAAGCTGGGAAGGAAAGGGAGTGATGAAGATAGCATCCTGGACCCTCAGGAATTGCAGTTGGCACATTTTAGAGGACTGGAACCACCTAGGCAAGGACCAGGCAGCCCACAGGAATCGGGATTAGGGTTAGATGATTCTGGGAGTATAGCTGGGGGTGTGGAAGACCCCGAGGAAGGGATAAGTAGCACACATCGTGGTCAAACTTTGGCACAGAGTGGTAGAAGAAGGAGCGGGATTAAGACCAGAGCTCAAACAGCAGGGGCAGGTCACAAGCTAGAGCCCCTGCGTCAGGTAATAACACCTACAGGCATGAAGGCAAAAGTGAAAGTACCCTTTTCGGCTAGTGATTTGAACAGCTGGAGAGAGGAAGCTAAGTGCTTTAGGGAAAATCCTGAGAAAGTGGCTAAGAGATTTGAATTAATTGCAAAGAATCAGGAAATAGACTGGACTGATATTGATTTGATGTTATCAGAGTTGACAGAAACTAAAAAGGAACTTGTAATAAAAACAGCTAGACGAGAAGTAGTAAGCCAGATTGCCACGGGAGTTTTAACAGGGGATGTTGATCAGATTTTTCCATTGCAACAACCTAATTGGGATCCGAACAACCCAGACCATTATAGAATGCTGATGAAATATAGAGATCTGAT
>NW_020904311.1:0-811 GCF_003984885.1 Neopelma chrysocephalum | reverse complement strand
GGGCAGAGTTGGAGAGCTGCCAGAGGGAGCAATTCCCCAGCTTCCCCAGGGAAGTGCTTCCCTTCCCACCACACTGTGCTGGCCTCAAAGACTGAGGGGCCCAGCAGACCCAACTTGAGGGCCCACACAATCCCTGCCCACAGGCTGCTTACTTGAGCAGGGATAACTCCCTCATCAAGAAAGGGCGGACTGGGAGCATTGGGCAGGCTCTGAATGGGTGTCCTCTCGGTGTCTGCGATGCTCTCAGTCCCTTGGGCGTCAGCCTTGGCTTTGAGATCGGTTGGGACGGGCTCAGGCCGTGCCATGACCTTGCTTGGTGAGGTCCTGGCCTTTCTACGCCGCACGGGCTTGGATTTCCGCACCCTCTGCAGGAGAACGAAGGGCAAGGAAGACAGGGATGTGCCATGGTGAGCTCTGACAGTGGTGCCAGGCTGAGCAGAGATAGCAGGCCCATCCCAGGAGGCCGTGGCTGCAGGTACCTGTGATGCTCTGCAGAAGCGGCCACGGGTGCGGTCCTGCCCTCGGGTCCGGTCCCGTCCTGGATCTGGAAAGAGCGAGCGCGGTCAGAGCTGAGGGGCTGCGGGACAGGCCAGAGAACACGGCCCAGCCCTGCGCTCCACAGGCAGGGCCAGCCCCGGCATGCCCAGGGCATGGAGCTGCAGGGGATCTGCTTCAGGCTCTCGTCCCCCCTCCCTTTCCCTGGCCATGTCCACAGGAGATGGGAGGGCAAGAGGCCCATCTGGCTGTAGCCACCAGCCCTGTGGCCCAGCTCTGCCACTCACCCTCCTGCAGGGGCTGGGACTGCTCCACC
>NW_020904310.1:0-430 GCF_003984885.1 Neopelma chrysocephalum | reverse complement strand
AGTGGTTTGCCTGTAGAGCAGCTTTGGTGTTCAGAGAGATGGAAGTGTGCTTGGGAATGGCCCTGCTCACCTAGTTCCTTGTTCAGGTCTTGGAGCAGCTGAATATCCCGCTTTGTGGATGCCAACTCTTCCGGGAAATCTTCATGCATATCTTCCATTTGTTGGATGAGCTGCAGAAGGGTCTCCTCCATCCCAGATCCCTGAGCCTTTGGGGGATTTCTCTCCTCTGTCTTTCCTGTGAAAAAAGACAGGTGTCAGTGGGAGACTGACACTGCCCCCTTGAAGGGGAGAACACTGATCTGGGACATGGAGCCTGTTTTCTCTTCCAGCTTTTGTCTCTGGAAAGGAGTCTCAGCACCACTGTGAGCCCTCAGAAACATGGCCTTGGAGCTCCTGTGCTGCTGGGGAGGAGCATTGACAGGAAGCCCCC
>NW_020904309.1:0-315 GCF_003984885.1 Neopelma chrysocephalum | reverse complement strand
CATTCCTGGGAAGGGAACACCCCTGAACCTCCATTTCCAGGCACGGGAATCCCTCTGCACCCCCTGATCCAGCTCTGGGACACCCTTGAACCTCCATGCCCAGCTCGAGGACCCAACTGAACCCCCTTATCCTGCATCAACACCCCCTGCACCCCCTTTCCCAGCCATTCTGACTCTCCTCACCCCATGACCTCTCTTTTCCCACCCCTGACCCCCCCTTTCCTGGGCACAGGGACCCCTGGATGCCCCATCCCACCTCTCCCAGTCTCTACACCCTCCTTTCCTTGGCCCTGGGATCCCCAAACCCCCTTCCCG
>NW_020904308.1:0-1025 GCF_003984885.1 Neopelma chrysocephalum | reverse complement strand
AAACAATTCCAAGGCAACTCAGATGAAGGCAAAGGAGCTCCATGCGCCGGGAGAGATCCCGAGATCCCGAAGGAACGGAAAAAGGGGCGGGAAGAGGAGGGAAGGGTGGGAAATTCCAGCGTGGGATCGCGGCTGGAATCACCAGATCCAGGGGGGAATCAGAGCTGGATCCAGGGGGGAATCACGGCTGGATCCAGGCTGGAATCAGAGCTCCTTGGGGCCGGATCCAGAGGGGAGGATCTGGGATGGAATCACAGCCGGATCCAGGGGGGAATCACAGGATCCAGGGAAGAGTCACCAGATCCAGGCTGGAATCGAAGCTCCCTGGAGCTGAATCCATCCTGGAATCACCGGATCCGTGCTGGAATCGCAGCTGGATCCGGGCGGGAATCAGAGCTCCCTGGGAATGGATCCAGGCTGGAAGATTCAGGGTGGAATCAGAGCTGGATCCAGGAGGGAATCAGAGCTCTGTGGGAATGGATCCAGACTGGAAGATTCAGGGGGGAATCAGAGCTGGATCCAGGCTGGAATCTCAGCTCCCTGGAGCTGGATCCAGAGTGGAGGATCCGGGGCAGAATCACAGGATCCAGGGGGGAATCGCAGCTGGATTCGGAGGGGAATCAGAGCCCCGTGGGAATGGATCCAGGCTGGAAGATTCAGGCTGGAATCAGAGCTGGATCCGGGGTGGAATCAGAGCTGGATCCAGGGTGGAATCAGAGCTGGATCCAGGGGGGAATCAGAGCTCCCTGGAGCTGGATCCAGGCTGGAGTCAGAGCCCCGTGGGAATGGATCCAGGCTGGAAGATTGAGGCTGGAATCAGAGCTCCCTGGGGCCAGATCCAGAGTGGAGGATCCAGGGGGGAATCAGAGCTGAATCCAGGGCAGAATCAGAGCTCCCTGGAGCCAAACCCGGCCTGGAACCACCGTCTCCATCCTCGAATCCCCGTCTCCATCCTGGAATCCCCATCTCCATCCTGGAATCCCCTTCTCCCCCCTCAGATCTCCCCGCTGGTCTTGACGACGTGG
>NW_020904307.1:0-467 GCF_003984885.1 Neopelma chrysocephalum | reverse complement strand
GCATCCAGCTTGGAGCATCCCATCATCCTTGGAGCATCTCCTAGGGCATCCCATTGTCCTCATGGCATCCCATCCCATTGTCCTCAGGGCATCCCATCCATCCACCTCGGAGCATCCTCCTGGCCTCCTGTCATCCTCGGCATCCCACCTTCATCCACCTCAGAGCATCCCATTGTCCTCATGGCACCCCAATCCCACCCCACGCACCTCAGCCATCCCATCCACTCCGGAGCACCTCGTCAGCCTGGGAACACCCCAAAATTCCCAGGAGCCCCCCACCCTTCCCATACAAATCCCCCCACTCTGTGCCCCCCCCAACCCATCACCCGAGTGGGCAGAGACCTCCCTGCCCCCTTAACCCCCCCCAGGGGTGTGAGGGCTGTCCCACCCACCCTCCTTCCCTGCATCCCACGGGACGGCTGTGGGCGCTGCACATGGAGAAACTGGGACCACCGAGGAGGGGGGGG
>NW_020904306.1:0-1156 GCF_003984885.1 Neopelma chrysocephalum | reverse complement strand
GCTTTCTTAGAAGCATGTTTTATTCTGGGAAAGAAGTAAGGATTAGAGGCTTCCTGTGGAAAAGCAAAAGGTCCATAATAGGACTAAGTATGGCAAAAATTACCAAAGCAATCCAATGCCATCATAACGAAGCAGAACAGGAAGAATTTCTAATCTACAAGAGTGTGTAATTTGATGTCCCTGTGGATTTATAATTTCTTTGTCCAAAACATGCCATTGGCGTTGAGACAGACCAGTATTTTCAGGCAATATTTTTCCTGATCTCTAACACCATATTAGGTAACACTTGGGCTATGAAGGACTGCTTCTCTTTCCTTCTTTTCACGGGGTTTCACATTTGGTTTGGTATCCACCCAAATTTCAGAAAAATCCAGCAACTGAGCATCTGAATCGGGAAGCTTGACCGTACCTGCCTTTACCTTGGTATTTATTTTTGGTTTCCTTTGTTACTGATTTAATCTACTCTGGTCTTTAACTCATCAGTTATTCTTAACAGCAGGAAATCCATCATATAGGGCTGGCTGGTAATCCCCTAGAAGAACAAGATCTCTGAGATTTTCTATGCTACTTACTTAATCCAGCAAGGGGAGACTCCTGACCTATTCCCAAAGCTCATGGCCAAAGACCTGGGTCTCAGTTCCTGTGGTTCTTGTGTTCCTAAGTGCTTGAAGACAGACCTCTAGTGAACATACCTCAGCCAAGTCCCTTCCATTCTCCTAACAACCTGTCTGACACCCTTTCTAGAGTGTCCCATGAAGCCCAGAACTCCAGGGTGCGTTCCCTGTTCATGGAGAAAACTCACCTCAAATGAAGGCAAGCAGGGTGTTTCTGATGTGTGACTCAGAGGTCATCCTACAAACAGACTGTCTTAGAGCAGCCCTTCAGGCTTTGGTCCTAGTGGGATGTGGAGAAGAGCAGGAGACAGGTGAAACTCATGGGTTGAGATACAAACATTATCATAACCATCATCATCATAACAACAATAATAAAAACAACAACAACAATAATAATAATAACAGTAATGAAAGGGAAAAGAGAGAGAGCAATAATACTCAACAAACCCAAGTGACACACAACACAGTCATTCACCACACACTGACCAATACCCCGCCTGTCCCTGAGCAGCGATCGGTGTCTTCTGGCCAACTCCCTGCAG
>NW_020904305.1:0-304 GCF_003984885.1 Neopelma chrysocephalum | reverse complement strand
CTCCCACCCACCCACCAACAACAGCTGCTGCCCTCGAGCCTTTCACCATCAACTTCACCATCACCAACCTCCCCTACAATTCTGACCTGGAGAATCCAGACTCGGCCAAGTTCAAATCTACACAACGAGTCATGAACACCTTGGTGAGTGGACCATCACTGGGACATTGCCTTGCCCCCTCTGCCCTCATAACTTTGCGGGAGGTAGGGACTTCAGCATGGCTTAACTGTGAAACCCTCCCCTTGGCAGCTCGACCACCTGCTGAAGGAAACCAGCATTGGCCCCGATTTCCAGGGATGTAAGA
>NW_020904304.1:0-851 GCF_003984885.1 Neopelma chrysocephalum | reverse complement strand
TTCAAACATTTTTTTCCTTGTTTTTATTTTTCTTTTCTCCGAGCTAATGAGCTCACAGTCAATTCAGTTTTTGGAAGATTTTGTTCTTCTCATTTTTTGAAGCCTTTCTGAAGTTTGCACAGGACTATGGTGAATTCTTCTCGCCCCCATGTTGTTATTTTGTTCAGTGACACTTGCCAGTGTAATTCCTTTAATTCCTTCATGTTTTTGTAGTGCTGGCTGTTGAAGCTACGTCAGACTACAAGTTTAAATAGTTAACTCTTGGTAAATGACTTTTGTTAAAGCTTTGGCATCTTGCTCTTCAGAAAACCTTTTCAAATTAATAACATGCGTCCAGCAGATTTATTGCTTTCCAGGCCGAGTGCCCAGCGACAGCCTTCTGTGTCTAAAAATGGTTGTTGTTGTTAAGACCATCTTTTAGGAAATTGAGAGTTTGACATTTGAGTGCAAATATGCACATATTTATACAGATACTGGGGACAGAAAACTGCTTAGTAATGACTTGAAATATTTTGGAGCGATCTTGTTTTATACCCTGAGGCATTAAAGGGATGCTGCTTAAAGTTGAGGAGCCTTAGCCATTTTTATGTCTGTGAAGTATAAAATGTTAAGTACTGGCTAATATATGGCACCTGTTAGTTTGACACTGATGCTTAGGGTATAAAGTGATGTGATGTTGTGGGATTTCCACCTTTAAATAATTGCAGGTTCAGGCATTGGTTTTGAAAGGCAGACCTCTAATTACCCAAATTAATGCTGATAGTAGCTGTATTTATAGTAATTTCCACATTAAAAAAAAATCAATGTGTTCATGCAGCAAATAAACTGATCTTATTGTAATATTAATATGG
>NW_020904303.1:0-3606 GCF_003984885.1 Neopelma chrysocephalum | reverse complement strand
GGCCCCCGCGGACACACAGGTACGAGCGCGGTCCCGCATCGCTCCTCGCACAAGTTCGCTCCCGCGCCGCAGAGGAGGGGAAGGCGGATGCCGGCGGGGGTAGCGCCGGAGCCTGGGCAGGGTGCGGGATCCCCCCGGCACAGGGATGCGGGCTGGCCGGGGCAGGATGCGGTGCCCCCGGACAGAGGTGTGGATACCCGGGAAGGGGTGCAGAGACCACAGCGGGGCTGCGGTACCCCCCGCTCAGACCCAGACCCCCTCCTGTCCCACTCTCTGCCGGCTCCGGGCCGCTCCCCGCAGTCGCGGAGGGCCGGGGGGGACTCTCGCCCTCGCCTTGGAGCTCTCAGGGACGCAGCGGCTCGGGGCGGGTGTCCCGGAGCCGCCCCGGTCGCGGGGGGTCCCAGCGGGTCCCGGCGACCCTGGGACGGCTCTGCCAGGGCGGCGCTCGGGGACCGAGCGGGCCGGGCACCCCCAGGGATGGGGTTCGGAGCGGGGCTGCGCAGGAGCCCGAGCCCCGAGGGGGACATTGCTCTCAGAGAGGGAGCGCTGGGGTTACTACTGGGAGTTTAAGGTTCATTCGCTGAGGTGGCTGCGGGCACTGGGTTCGGGTGCGTGGGTACGGAGGGAAATGCCCAGGGATGGGAGCTGCTGGTCCTCAGAGACGTCGTCCCTGGGCACATGTCACTTGGCAGGGTAGGAAATAAAGATATCCGTATTTTAATGGGATATGATAATGTACTGAGGGGTGGAATGAGGAACCGATCGAAGCATTTTGCTTCCTTTTCTTTCTCTTCCCTTGAGTTTTGGTACTCAAATCGATTGCACGGACCATAACATCCTTTCAGAACCTCTTTGGCTCGAGTGGGTCCAATAATTTGGGGATAGAGGGAGATGACAGAGGGTCTGCCCCCAAACCGGTGGGACATGCCTACTGCACTGGCCGTGGCCTTGGTAGATGTCTGTGCCCGGAGGGAGCAGAGCCGTGACCTGGACCGGCTGGCCCGGGCAGTGCTTGGTCCCAGCCACAGCCGGCTCTGGAGCCTGGGAGCAGGGTGGGATGGAGGAATGCTGGACCTTGGTGCAGCTGTGGGGAGCTCCCGGTCGCTGGAGTTTCTTCCTCCATACTGCAGATCACAGGGCTTTTCCCTGGCTTCAGTGCAAGCATGGCTGTGCACTCCTGAAATCCAGGGTCCTCCTTCTCATGTGTAGCCTGTCCCCTCATATCCCTGCGCTTAAATCTGCTTGTGAGGTTCCAACAGACTTTATGGCCTGATTTTGTTGTGCCCATAGAAGTGAGAAAACATATTTGGGCTACCCGTGTAGCGATGCTTTAAATTGCATCCTCTGAATGTGCTTAACTGTGCATTTAATTTGAATTTAGTAAAGCAGTTAATTTGAAAATGCGAAACAAGTTATGGGAAACCCAAGTGTAGACCCTGTTGCTCTAGTTTGATAATATTGCTAATTATTGATTTTTTTTTTTTGAAAGCATGTATACTTGGCTGCTTTTATTTGTTGTGTCAAAGTCTTGTGGGAATGGGTTTGCCCACACTAAGATGAGTTTAGGAAGCAGCAGGTGCTGTGTTACACTCGGTCTTACTCATGCTTTATAGGTTAATCTGTGGCAAAACTGCCACAAGTGTGGGATCCAAAAAAAATATTTGGCGTTCAGATTAGAAATCCACCCCCAGTTAATCCCTCAGGTATCTATAGACTCTCATTCAGGATGCTTCATTTAAATGCGACCGTGTTATTTATGCATCAGTGTTTGCTGCCAACTGTATTTATACAATATATAGTTCTATTGCATCGTGTAATTATTGGTGATCCTTTTTCATGCTGAGTGCCCCCTTCCGCTATTACAGGCCGTGAGCAATAGGGTGATAATAAAGATTTGCGTGGATAAACTCCCTCACATGTTCCTTTTGAGAGGATGAAAAAAAAATACTGCAAAATTTCCATTTGAATTAATGTGTGAATGAGAGAGAAATTAAAGGAAGTTCCTTGGCACACCCTTGATGCCTTGTAGCACTTGGAGGGTCTTTCAGCTTCCTGAGACACAGCTGTGAGATTCAAACACCCTCTGCTTTTCCTGGTCTCCCTCTGACAAGGAGCAGGGAGAACGATTCCACCCTGTGTTTGGGGAGGGTTATCAGGGCACCTCCCAGAGGAGCTGTGGGTAGCCTGGCTTACCCCAGGGAAGGTCAGCAAATGTGCAGAGTGGGAGCATAGGGCAGGGGAAGATCACAGCAAATGTCTGGAAGCTGAGAAGGAGCGTTCTGCAGTTCAGCCTCTTACATTTTGAAGCTTTACAGATGCTGTTATGTGTTCCTACTGTGCTGTGGTGGTTTTGCTGTCACAGCAGCGTTCCAGTGTTATTGCCTTGCTGCAGTAGTGCACTATGGACACTCACTGACCAGAGCTTGCCAGGCTCGTTAAATTCTCTGGAAAAGCCTCTGGCATTCTGAACTGCTTGTGTCAGTGGTGCCCTGAGCACTCTCCTGTGCTGTGCTGAGGAGCAGGGTGCTGTCCTCAGCCCACCCTCTGCCTTGCCACTGGAATACCGGTGCCTCTGAAGCTGCTCAGATTATACTGGGGGCATTTTGGGTGAAATAGGAAGGAGTAATAAAGGTGTGTCGTTATTTTTAGTCTCCATGTTGCTGAAGCTGAAGGCTCTGGCCCCCTGGTTTTGCCAGGGTGGTACCTTGTTTTTGCTGTGATTCCTCCCTTGTTCTTTAATGCCATCCTGTAGCTCTTTCAGACCAGGCAGCACATACGTCTGTAAACATAGAGAGGCATCTACAACTACAGCCACAGACAAAGGGAAAAGAAATGCAGGACAAGGCAGCAAAACTCATTTTGACAGGTTATAAATGAGTAGGTCTCTCTGCTGGGCCCTTGTCTGTAGTTGTGTTTCTATCTCATCCCTCTGCTTCCCAAACCAGGGAGGGGGAGAGGTTCCACAAGGTGGGACATGCTGCAGGACGCTGTGAATGCTCCCTCCAGGCCAAGTTGTGGAAGGAAGTACCTGGCACACACTGCTGAAGGGAAGAGGCAGGGAGGGTCTCTGGCTTAGCACAGACACAAACTGCAGTTTGCTGGAGGATGGAGGAGGGATCACCACATATTGGCTAAGTTGTCCCCTGGATGGCTGTTGGTGGCTGTCGTGGGGTGCAGGTATCAGGATGGATGTATCTGTGGTGTGACTTGAGGTATCTGTTCTTTTCTTAGGACAACTTTATTTTTCTGAAGTGAGTTTCCTTGCCAGTGCGGAAACTGAAATTGTGTTGCTAAGAACTTTCAGTTTCTCTTCCAGGAAAGCAAAGGCAAAGTTGTTCTTCAAAGCCAGGAGCACTGTTGTTCTGCAGAAAGGCTGCACAGGGAGTTTCTCACCTTGTCCCTGCCATCCTGACATTCCACTCAGCTTTTAGGCTTCGGAAGAAAATGTTGATCCCGAATTTCTACTTCCACAGGGCAGAATGTGACACAACTTGGAATATATGGGCTTGTAATTGCTTCAGAGTTGTTTCTCCTTTCTTGTTCTCCCATGAAATCAAAACCAAACCTTGTATTAAGTAAAGTAAAAGAAGTGACAGTTGCACAATG
>NW_020904302.1:0-1050 GCF_003984885.1 Neopelma chrysocephalum | reverse complement strand
TGAGGAAGGAACAACCCAAGGATGGAGTTTCCCAAGGGATTCTCCCTCTTCCATCTACTCCCAGGGATTCCCATCCCAGGGGATGCTCCGAGGTTCCTCAGGATGTGGTTGATGAAGGAACAACCCAAGTTTCCCAAGGGATTCTCCCTGTTCCATCTACTCCCAGAGATTCCCATCGGAGGAGTGGGAATTTGATCCTTGAGGGTTCCTCAAGATGTGGTTGGTGAAGGAACAACCCAAGGATGGAGTTTCCCAAGGGATTCTCCCTCGTCCATCCTGGGGATTCCCATTCCAGGGGATGCTCCACGCTCCAAGGAGTGGGAATTCCATCCTTGAGGTTCCTCAAGACCCAAGGACAGAGTTTCCCAAGGGATTCTCCCTCTTCCATCTACTCCCAGGGATTCCCATCGGAGGAGTGGGAATTCAATCCTTGAGGGTTCCTCAAGACGTGGTTGAGGAAGGAACAACCCAAGGATGGAGTTTCCCAAGGGATCCATTTACTCCCAGGGATTCCCATCCCAGGGGATGCTCCACACTCCAAGCAGTGGGAATTCGATCCTTGAGGAAGGAAAGACCCAAGGATGGAGTTTCCCAAGGGATTCTCCCTGTTCCATCCCAGGGGATGCTCCGCACTCTAAGGAGTGGGAATTCGATCCTTGAGGATTCCTCAAGATGTGGTTGAGGAAGGAACAACCCAAGTTTCCCAAGGGATTCTCCCTGTTCCATCTACTCCCAGGATTCCCATCCCATGGGATGCTTGGATGAGTGGGAATGGGAGCAGGTGGGATTGGGAAAGGAGACCCCCCTCCCTGGAGCTGAGCCGCGGGGGCCGGGAAGGAGCCGGATTATCCCACCCCGCCCAAAATCCGGGATCAAACCCTGGGCGGGACCAACTCCACCCAAAAACCGGGAAAACCCCGGAGCCGAGGGAGAGGATTCCCCCTCCAGGGACAACGTTTTCCCGCTTGGATTCAACAAAACCACCCCAAAAAAAAAGGGGGGAAAAAAAAAAAGGGGGAGGTTGCGGAAGGAACAACGGGACGGCGCCGG
>NW_020904301.1:0-806 GCF_003984885.1 Neopelma chrysocephalum | reverse complement strand
CAGGCTGGAGGGAAGCTGCTGCCTGTCTGGCTGAAGTTCTGTGTTGTAAAGTCCCCCAGCTGTGGAATTGGAGCAGCCCTGGTGTGGCATAGTCACTTGGGAGCAGGGAGCTGTGGTTAATCTCTATCAGATGCTGGATGATAAGGAGGGGAGGGAGTGCTGAGGGGAGGAGCTGGATAGACTGAGAAGTTCTCTAGGGAGGTTTTCATCAGTGACTCTGCCCTTGGGCCATTCCCTGCCCTCCCTGCCTGAAAGACATAGAAAGATCAGGAAGATTTTTTTTTTCCCTCCAGTTGCTTTCAGGCAGGTATGGAGGGAGGAGATTTGCAGAACTGCTGGGGCTATTTCATGCCTGTTTTCCAATCAGTTCAACGATCAGTTTTGGTGGAGCAAAGATATGGTTCTTCTACAGGATTTTCATGTATTTTCATGTGCTTTGTAATCTCCATTTCACTCTGAAATTGGGCCGATTTAACTGGTTAGCCAAAACCAAAAATACTCTTTAGGAGGTTCAGGCAGGCCCACTTTACACAGCTTTTGGGCCATAGTTTGGTTGGCTTTGATTACCAATCCATTTTCTACATTGCACAAGAGTTGGAAAGCAATTCCAGATGAAAATGCTCTATGGCTGATATCCTGTGTGATTGGAAGTGGTCAAAGTTTAAACCAACAAATTTTAAAAGAACTGTAACAGATACTGAAATCATTCAACTGCTTCCTAAATAACATTCCATACATTGCCCTATGTTTTCATCTCAAACATAAGGACATAAATGTGAACAGTGCTACACGTATTTCACACCTGT
>NW_020904300.1:0-609 GCF_003984885.1 Neopelma chrysocephalum | reverse complement strand
GTTCTTGTGGGGACCTCTTTGATACAAGGCCGCACGTTTGGGACAAGTCACAGGGAGGCCTCTCTCTGATGCCTGACTCAAGGAAATGCAACTCCTTCCCTTGACTTCCTTCCGTCTTCAGCTTTTGATAATTGCAGAGCAATGTCTGGCTCTGGTGCCCATGCCTTGTATCGAGGCATGGTGAACTGTACCCACAGGCCTGAGGTTGCCAAGTTACTTTACTCTCAGGCCATTCTGGACCTGAAATGTCCAAACCTCTTCGTCAATGATTATTTCATTGCAGTATCTTGCGAGTTTGGCCGCTTCCTTGAGAAAGACTGACTCGGTGAGGAGGCTCTGTTCATTTGTCAGTGGTGTAAGAGCTGCAGTTAAACCCAGTTCTCATCCCCACTGTGCAGCTGACCAGCTTGTTCAAAGGCCTTCCCTGATCATGTTTCCTGCTCCATGTACTCAGCACTGAAAACAGCGATTTCTGAAGCATGGATGCATTGCAGAAATGATGGGACAGTTTCTGGATGGAAAACGGCTTGATTTCTTATGCCAGAATCCCCCCTGTGCACTGCAAACCCATTTCTTCCTCATCACAACAGAAAATTATTTTAATAAATT
>NW_020904299.1:0-1121 GCF_003984885.1 Neopelma chrysocephalum | reverse complement strand
CTCAGGCTGGCTTAGCAACCAGGAAAATGTCTTTACTGCTCTGTAACGGGAGTATCAGGTAGGCAAGAAAAACTCCAGCAGAGCAGGAGGTGGAGAAAAACATCCTCAAATTCTTTCAGCCTTCACCCACGACAACTTGCTCTTGGTCATCGACAGGAGGAGAGGGAATGGCTTCAAGTTGTGCCAGAAGTTTCAATGAGGTACCAGGAAAAAGATTTTCATGGAAAGGGTTGTAAAGCATTGGAAGGGGCTGCTCAGGAACGTGGTGTAATCACCATCCCTGGGGGTGTTCAAATAATGTGAGGCTTTGAACCTGAGGACGTGTTGTGGTGGTGAACACGATAGTTGGGCTTGATGATTTTAGAGGGTTGTTCCAACCTTAAAGATTCCATTCACATTCTGTGGTTGGAGGAGCATGCTGAGCAACACAAGGGGAGTACTGAAGCATTTTCCCAGATTTAGAGCTGGGGAGACTCTTCTCAGCCTGAAAAATCCCATCTGTGGTACCTGAGGACCAAGATACAAAGGTGTCCTTGGTTCAGACCATTTCTTTGATGTCCCTCCATCATAGAGATTGTTTGTTGATGGGATTCCGGAGCCAATGGAATATTCCCAACACAGAGGGTCAATGAAACCAGGAAAGACAGAGTATCTGCCATAGATAGAGACAATCCAAGTGTCAGAGGAAACTGGAATATTGGGAATGGTACAGGAGCAAAGAGTACCAGAATGCAACATGAGAGGGGAGGATTCAGCTTCTTGTGCCATCAGGGAACTTGGACAAAACCTCTTTCAAAGCTAATCTTGTTGCATACCTTCCACTGATTTCAATGAGAATTTCAGGTACAAACACTGAAGACCAACCCTGCTTTAGTCTCTCTATAATTATTCCTAATTTACAGACAGGAAATCAATCGCTTCCCCAGACCATCCACATGTCAGCTCTGCCAGAGGAGTGTGATCCACCCTGGTGCCACAGTGATGAGCAAAATCCCAGGGAGAGCACTAACCCTGTGTTGTGCTGTTTCAGGGGGTGCTGCACTGTGTTGGCTGGAGGGATCTCAGGGAATTCACAGAATCACAGAATCAGCTGGGTTGGAAGGGACCTCTGAGATCATCAA
>NW_020904298.1:0-1138 GCF_003984885.1 Neopelma chrysocephalum | reverse complement strand
CTCAGGCTGGCTTAGCAACCAGGAAAATGTCTTTACTGCTCTGTAACAGGAGTATCAGGAAGGTAAGAAAAACTCCAGCAGAGCAGGAGGTGGAGAAACACATCCTCGAATTCTTGCAGCCTTCACCCACGACAACTTGCTCTTGGTCATCGACAGGAGGAGAGGGAACGGCTTCAAGTTGTGCCAGAAGTTTAAATGAGGTACCAGGAAAAAGATTTTCATGGAAAGGGTTGTAAAGCATTGGAAGGGGCTGCTCAGGAACGTGGTGTAATCACCATCCCTGGGGGTGTTCAAATAATGTGAGGGTTTGAACCTGAGGACGTGTTGTGGTGGTGAACACGATAGTTGGGCTTGATGATTTTAGAGGGTTGTTCCAACCTGAAAGATTCCATTCACATTCTGTGGTTGGAGGAGCATGCTGAGCAACACAAGGGGAGTACTGAAGCATTTTCCCAGATTTAGAGCTGGGGAGACTCTTCTCAGCCTGAAAAATCCCATCTGTGGCACCTGAGGACCAAGATACAAAGGTGTCCTCAGTTCAGACCATTTCTTTGATGTCCCTCCATCATAGAGATTGTTTGTTGATGGGATTCTGGAGCCAATGGAATATTCCCAACAGAGAGGCTCAATGAAGCCAGGAAAGACAGAGTATCTGCCATAGACAGAGACAATCCAAGTGTCAGAGGAAACTGGAATGTAGGGAATGGTACAGGAGCAAAGAGCACCAGAATGCAACATGAGAGGGGAGGATTCAGCTTCTTGTGCCATCAGGAAACTTGGACAAAACCTCTTTCAAAGCTAATCTTGTTGCATACCTTCCACAGATTTCAATGAGAATTTCAGGTACAAACACTTAAGACCATCCCTGCTTTAGTCCCTCTATAATTATTCCTAATTTACAGACAGGAAATCAATCGCTTCCCCAGACCATCCACATGTCAGCTCTGCCAGAGGAGTGTGATCCACCCTGGTGCCACAGTGATGAGCAAAATCCCAGGGAGAGCACTAACTCTGTGTTGTGCTGTTTAAGGGGGTGCTGCACTGTGTTGGCTGGAGGGACCTCAGGGAATTCATAGAATCATAGAATCAGTTGGGTTGGAAGGGACCTCCGAGATCATCAAGTCCAACCCTTGATCCA
>NW_020904297.1:0-720 GCF_003984885.1 Neopelma chrysocephalum | reverse complement strand
TTCAATTGGAAAGTGTGTGTGATACTTTGTATGTTGTGTGCACAAGTTACCAGCACAGCACTTGACAAAAGGACCATCCATCAAATCAGTGCAAGGAGCTTTAAT
This sequence comes from Neopelma chrysocephalum, assembly GCF_003984885.1. Lineage (NCBI taxonomy): Eukaryota > Metazoa > Chordata > Aves > Passeriformes > Pipridae > Neopelma > Neopelma chrysocephalum. The sequence continues at coordinate 615 of NW_020904297.1, read as the reverse complement.
TCTCAAGGCTCTGGAAATTCCTCTTGTAACAGTCTGGGGGGAAAAAAAGCAGTGGCATGAGGTGCTGCATAAATGTGCCCCAAAAGTGTGGTGATTCTTCATTTTGTGAAGCTCTACAATCCAGCCAAGATCTGGATATGGATTTGTATCTGCACGTGATGGGAGTTCCCCTGTGCTGCAAAGGCTTTGCAAACCAAGGTCTTGATGCCACAAAGACCCAAAAATATGATTTACCAGGCAAGCTTTGATTCCCACCATCCACCCTTCCCACAGCTTTGTTATCCCCAACATTCCAGTAGCATAAACGTTCTGGGGTGCCTGGGACCATTAGAGTAGAATTACAGGAATGGTTTGGGTGGGAAGGGACTTAAAAGCCCATCTCATTCCATCCCCTGCCATGGGCAGGGACACCTTCCACTAGCCCAGGGTGCTCCAAGCCCCGTCCAACCTGGCCTTGGACACTTCCAGGGATCCAGGGGCAGCCACAGCTTCTCTGGGAATTCCATCCCAGCTGCTTATCACCCTCAAAGGGAAGAGTTTCTTCCCAATATCCCATCTAAACCTACTCTCTGTCAGTTTAAAGCCATTCCCCCTTGTGCTGTCACTCCAAGCCCA
>NW_020904296.1:0-477 GCF_003984885.1 Neopelma chrysocephalum | reverse complement strand
CCCCACACTGCGCCGAGGGGCAGCAGGGCCAGGGACCCCCGAGGGCATGTCTGTGCCCCTGTTCTGCTGGGAACCCCCCGAGTGTTCCCGAGCTCCCTCCCACATCCCGGGGACACTGACCTGCAGCTGTCCCAGTTGCCACCCACGGGCCTGACCAGGGCCAGCAGGACCAGGAGCCACAGCCAAGCCATCAGTGCCAGCGTGTGTGGCAGTGCCAGGAGCGGGGAGTCACCTCCAGCGCTGTGCCCCCAGCACTCACAGTGCCCCCGGGCAGGGGCTGATGTCACAGAGGGGCCGGTTCCGTGTGCTGGGCACGGTGGCCTTGGGATGGGGGAGAGGGACAGCATGGAGTCATAGAACCATGGAATGGTTTGGGTTGGAAGAGACCTTAAAGATCCAGGAGGAACAGGGGGCACATCCCGGATCCAGGGATCCCCCCTGGGCTGGAGGGTGGGATGGGGGGTCCCGGCAGCCCCA
>NW_020904295.1:0-361 GCF_003984885.1 Neopelma chrysocephalum | reverse complement strand
AGATGTGTCAGCAGCAATAAGGGCATGTCCCACCCACCAGCAGGGGTGTAACACCAGGCTGTTTTGGGCAAAGCAGCATTCCCTGACCCCAAGGGCATCGGGATACAAGTGATTCCTGTTGCGTTTAGTGCTGCCTGAACATCAAGATCCTCATCAGGTAAGTGACTGTGGGGTCTCTTTCTGGAAAGCTGCCTGTTCAGGTTCTCAGCTGAAAGCCCATCTGCACAGACTCACCTGAAGGACAAACAGCTGGAAGTATCCAGGTGTGTTATTAGGTCATCAGAGATGTCTGGGAAAGAGCATAAAAGCCTTCATATGAGTCTAAGAGCTGAGAACATGTGGGAGGTGAAACTAAGCTTTC
>NW_020904294.1:0-1380 GCF_003984885.1 Neopelma chrysocephalum | reverse complement strand
GAGGACGTGGGCACCCAGTACCGCTCTGTCATCTACACCCTGGGCCCGCGGCAGCAGGAAACTGCCCTCCGGAGCAGGGACCTGTACCAGCAGGTACTGGGGACACTGGGACACCCCAGGGACACAGAGATCCCCCCAGGGCCACTGGGACTCACCTTGGGGACACTGGGACCCCTCTGGGACACTGGGACACCTCCGGTGACAGTGGGAACGCCCCTGGGGACACTGGGACCCCCTCATGGAACACAGAGACACCCCCCCCTCCTGGGGACACTGGGACCCCCCTGGTGACACTGGGACCCCTCTTGGGAACACTGAGATCACCCCTCTGGACGCCAGGACACCCGTGGGGGCACTGGGACCCACCCTGGGAACGCTGGGAGCCCCCTGGGAACACAAAGACCCTCCCTGGGGACGCCAGGAACCCCCATAAGGACGCCAAGGCCCTCCCTGAGGGCACCACGACCCTCCTGGGGACACCAGGACACACCCGTGGGACACAGAGACACCCCCCCCGGGGACACTGGGATCCCTCCTGGTCACACAAGGAGGCCTCTGGGGACTCTGGGACCCCCCCTGTGGACATCAGGACACCGAGAGCATCCCTGGGGACACTGGGACACACTCTGGGATCACTGTGGCCCCCCTGGGAACACCTGGCCCCACCCTGGGGGCACTGTGACCCCCCTGGGGACACCAACCACCTCCCCCAGCCCCGGGACATGGGACAAGCCCCTGCCCTGGCTGTGCCACGTGTGGGGTAGTGGGATGGGGGGTCCCTCCAGGCTCCCCCCGCCATGGGACTGTCCTAGGAGCTGGGGACACAGCGGCGTGGGGACATCACCACCACCATCGAGCCGGCCCGGGACTTCTACTACGCCGAGGACCGTCACCAGCAGTACCTGCACAAGGTGCCCGGGGCCTCCTGTGCCATGAAGGGCACCGGGGTCACCTGCCCCATCACACGCTGAGGGGCCACCCCGTGTCCCCCGCGCTGTCCCCGTGTCCCCCGGGCTGTCCCCACGTCCCTGGCATTGCTGACCCCACGTGTCACTGCCACCCCACAGCACCCCATTGTCCCCCATTAAAGCCCTGTGCCCCCCACCCTGTCCTGGCTTTTCCTGGGGGGCTCTGGGGGGTCACTGGGTGCTGGTTGGGGGGGGAGCTGTGCCTGTGTGTCTGTGTGTCCGTGTGTCCACGTCCGTGTGTCCGTGTCTGTGTATAGGCAGGTCTGCGTCCGTAAGTCCGTGTCCATGGTCCATATGTCCATGTGTCCACGGTCCATGTGTCCGTGTGTCCGTGTGTCCCTGTGCCCATGTCCCTGTGTCCATGTCTGCATCCCTGTGTCCATGTCCATATGTCCATGTCCCTGTGTCCCTG
>NW_020904293.1:0-397 GCF_003984885.1 Neopelma chrysocephalum | reverse complement strand
ACAGGATGATTTTTGAGAGGATCTCAAGCCTTTAAGTTCAGGGGAGTCGTCGGGATAATGAGAGGGTTGGAATAAACCAGTCCGGGTTTAGTTCTTTGTTGACTCAACCCCCAGCCATTGATGTTCTTGGAAAAAGGGCAGGAGCAGGGAATGGGAAGGAAACACTCCTGAGCAGGAGCCCTTGGATGGGCAGTGGGGTCTGTGTGGTGTCAGTGGTTGTGTCAGGGCTGTTTTGGGGAGGGGGAGCAGGAGGCTTGTCCTGCATCAGGAGAGTGAGAAGAGATTGCTGGGGTGTGAGAACTAAACGCCAAACAAGGGTGAGGGTTCCTTTCAAGGATTCCACTCCAGAAGTAATGCCTGGTCATTTCTGGGACTGTTTTCCCCTTAGAATAAATCC
>NW_020904292.1:0-500 GCF_003984885.1 Neopelma chrysocephalum | reverse complement strand
CCTGTATCATGCAACAGCCCCTGGTGTGGGGAAGGACATTTCACCTCTCAAAGTGTTCTGTAAAGGTACATGTCACCTCTCAGCCTAGAATAAGAGCTTCTTTTTTCAGGGTAAACACGACCAGCATTTGGCTGGGGCACCACAACAGACCTAAAAGAGGAGAATGAATTCCCCTATTAATTCAAAGCAAAGGATCCCTCTCTCTCTCCTTGTCCAGCAAGGAACTGAACTGTATCGTGGGTACAGTCCTGTAGCACCCTGGGAGCGGAGCTGGATTTGTGGTGAGGGCTGCATCCCTCCTGATCTCCCTGGACTGGAGGTGCCCTGGGCCCTGCAAAGCCCCGTGTGCAGGGTTGCCTTGAGCAGCTGCAGAGACAGAGTGGGTGATGCCCGTGCAGGGCTGTGGGCAGGAGGTGTGGGAGAAGGGTAATGCTCGGCTCTGGAGTTTGTGAACCTGGTGGGAAAGGAGGTGAAGTTTTGAGGGAGCCCCTTTGGGTGTC
>NW_020904291.1:0-381 GCF_003984885.1 Neopelma chrysocephalum | reverse complement strand
TTGGGATACCTGAAAGAGCATCTCTGACAAGGAGGCCTGGGCTGATATGCTGCCCACTCACACACTCCTCCAAGTCCACACTTCCTGAGAAATGCAAAGGGATTTGATGTGAGTGTTTCATGGAGACCAAGGGAAGTTTTTTATAGATACATTTACACTCCTGAAGACAGATGTGCACATCTTTGTGCCTGTGTGTGAATTCATAATGGAATGAAAGTTACTGTAAATCTAGAATTAGTTCATATATATATTTGCAGCCAGTCCTATTATATCACTTCCTAAATACTGAATCAGTGAATGGTCAAGTTCTGCTAAAGCCTTTCACCCTTTTTCATTTTGAGTCCATGTCCTTGCTGCTAAGCTCAAGGTGCTCTGCTCTAA
>NW_020904290.1:0-390 GCF_003984885.1 Neopelma chrysocephalum | reverse complement strand
GACCTTGAGGTTTTAGGAAAATGTTTTATTGATTGCTGCTGTTCACACCAGGGTTTGCTTGTGTTCAATGCATTTGCTGCCTCGCTAATTAATTTTAAGTTTTTGATGTTGCCAATCTATTCCCAATTCCTTTTACGTCTTGCATTATTTCCTCACCAAGCCTCCACTTCTCCCCTACCCACTTCATTGAGGTATTAACAGCAGACCTGATTAGCTCACTTGCACTTAAGACATACCTATTAAAATCCCAACTAACTGGCCATGGAAAAGGTGGAGCAGGAGCATAGACCGCTGAAAAAACATGGAGCACAGATGCTCCCATGTATAATCCAATAAAACTTATGCACTCCTGTTCTGCAGTGTTAGAAAACAGTGATTCTGCTTCTGGAC
>NW_020904289.1:0-459 GCF_003984885.1 Neopelma chrysocephalum | reverse complement strand
TGATTGCTGCTGTTCACATCAGTGTTTGCTTGTGTTTAATGCATTTGTTGTCTCGCTAATTAATTTTAAGTTTTTGATATTGCCAATCTACTCCCAATTCCTTTTACATCTTGCATTATTTCCTCACCAAGCCTCCACTTCTCCCCTACCCACTTCATTGAGGTATTACAGCAGACCTGATTTGCTCCTCTGCACGTAAGACATACCTATAAAAATCCCATCTAACTGGCCATGGAAAAGGTGGAGCAGGAGCATAGACCACTCAAAAAACATGGAGCAGAGATGTTCCCATGTATAATCCAATAAAACATATGCACTCCTGTTCTGCAGTGTTAGAAAACAGTGATTCTGCTTCTGGACCTAAAGGAGTCTTCCAGTTGTGCCACAATTAGGAGAAATGCCTCCAGAGCACAGCTGTCCCTGTGTCCATGGGACTGTTCATTTGAGTGTGGGTAAATG
>NW_020904288.1:0-419 GCF_003984885.1 Neopelma chrysocephalum | reverse complement strand
ATTCAGGTGCTTTTGTGTGTTGCTGATGTAAAATAATCACTAAGGATGTGTTCCTGCCAGGTACGATTTTGTCCAAAATTGCTGCCCCTACAGTGGAAATTAAGTGTTCATCTTTGAAGTAATTCCAATTATGATCCAGGGCAGAGAACCTGGTGTTGCATTCAAACAAAGAATTTTAAATTGCAAAGATAGATTGATTAGTGTTTAAAAGTCTCTTATACGGCTTTTCTCATCTTTCCTTCTTTTCCAATATGCAAGAACAAAACATTCTTACCTCTTGTCTAAGAAACATTTCCTTTTACAGTGATATAAAGATAGAAAGCCCAAGGACACAGGAGAACTTTTTTTTCCTCCACAGTCATTAAGGTCTACCAAAAGCCAGAACAGTCAGTGAACAAGCACCTACTGAGAACTGTGGC
>NW_020904287.1:0-447 GCF_003984885.1 Neopelma chrysocephalum | reverse complement strand
ATTCAGGTGCTTTTGTGTGTTGCTGATGTAAAATAATCACTAAGGATATGTTCCTGCCAGGTACGATTTTGTCCAAAATTGCTGCCCCTACAGTGGAAATTAAGTGTTCATCTTTGAAGTAATTCCAATTGTGATCCAGGGCAGAGAACCTGGTGTTGCATTCAAACAAATAATTTTAATTTGCAAAGATAGATTGATTAGTGTTTAAAAGTCTCTTATACGGCTTTTCTCATCTTTCCTTCTTTTCCAATATGCAAGAACAAAACATTCTTACCTCTTGTCTAAGAAACATTTCCTTTTACAGTGATATAAAGATAGAAAGCCCAAGGACACAGGAGAACTTTTTTTTCCTCCACAGTCATTAAGGTCTACCAAAAGCCAGAACAGTCAGTGAACAAGTACCTACTGAGAACTGTGGCTAACTTGAAAGCCCAGGACAGAAAAAAA
>NW_020904286.1:0-679 GCF_003984885.1 Neopelma chrysocephalum | reverse complement strand
TCAAACAATCTGGTGAGATACGAATCCGGTCTCAGACAGGTATATGCACGGCAGCCGATAATATCTGTGCACAAGGCCCAGGTAAGAACATTGACCCTTGAGTCCTATTTGGGAGGCTGGGAACAGCAGGACTGACTGTGTGTGTCTGAGACACAGAACTGCTTGTGAAGTGAGCGTGGGGCCCTTTTAACTGAGGTTCCATTTCTCCACAAGGAAAACGGCCAGTGATGGGACGAAGTGAGACTGTTGCAGGAGAAGGGAGTCCTGTAAGAGTTTAAGAGATGGGAAAAAGGCCTAGTAAAAGAATAAGAAAAGGGGACAGGAGTCTACAGATACCACTCTGAGCATACCTCCCGCCAGTCCTTTTGGGGTGATGCTTAGAGACTGGGGACAAGAGGGAATACCTTGTAGCCAGGGGAAAGACAAAAGGAAAATAATATGGTATTGTATGTTTGAGTGGACTTCAATGGTTCAATCCATTATATTGGATGAACTACAGGTCATCAGAAGATCGGATTTCAGGCTCTAAATCTGTATGTGAATGCTAAGAGACCTTTTGACCAAGAAGAAAGTGATGATACCTCCTGTTGGAATGGGTACTTGTCTGGGTTAAAAATGTAAAGGAAAGTAGGGAAGAGAGAAAAAGGGAAAAACGGATCCCTTTAGACCATTTACCCCC
>NW_020904285.1:0-502 GCF_003984885.1 Neopelma chrysocephalum | reverse complement strand
CCCTCTCGGAGCAGCAGTGTCTCTAGGGCAGCAGTTTCTCTCCTTCCCTGCAGCAGCTGTGGCTGAATCACTTTTCATTACACACGAGGGAGGTCTCCAAGCCCCTCTCGAGGGTCTTTCCCTTCCGTGGGCTGTGTTCACAGGGACAAAGGTCCCTTCACCACCTCATATCACAAACTGCAGGAGTCTTTGTGACAGTTCCCATGCTCAGGGATTCAAGCCCCTTGCAGAGCTCCCGTGTTCTGAGCAGCAGGGAGGGGGTGAAGCCCTCCTCCACATTCCTTCAGCCATCCCAGTCCAGCTTTCCAGGACTCCTGAGCTCCTCAGCTCCTCTCTGCAGTGCTGCTGCACCCCAAGACTCCTCTCAAGCAGGAGTCCACCACCCCTCCTCTCTAGGAGGAGTCTCCAAGGAGTTTTGGGGGGTCTTGGTTTCAGTTCTCACCCCAAAACTCTGCCCGTAGAGGCTTCGTTCTCTCTCTCTGTGTCTCTCCTCCTTGGCTGC
>NW_020904284.1:0-502 GCF_003984885.1 Neopelma chrysocephalum | reverse complement strand
GCAGCCAAGGAGGAGAGACACAGAGAGAGAGAACGAAGCCTCTACGGACAGAGTTTTGGGGTAAGAACTGAAACCAAGACCCCCCAAAACTCCTTGGAGACTCCTCCTAGAGAGGAGGGGTGGTGGACTCCTGCTTGAGAGGAGTCTTGGGGTGCAGCAGCACTGCAGAGAGGAGCTGAGGAGCTCAGGAGTCCTGGAAAGCTGGACTGGGACGGCTGAAGGAATGAGGAGGAGGGCTTCACCCCCTCCCTGCTGCTCAGAGCACGGGAGCTCTGCAAGGGGCTTGAATCCCTGAGGATGGGAACTGTCACAAAGACTCCTGCAGTTTGTGATATGAGGTGGTGAAGGGACCTTTGTCCCTGTGAACACAGCCCACGGAAGGGAAAGACCCTCGAGAGGGGCTTGGAGACCTCCCTCGTGTGTAATGAAAAGTGATTCAGCCACAGCTGCTGCAAGGAAGGAGAGAAACTGCTGCCCTAGAGACACTGCTGCTCCGAGAGGG
>NW_020904283.1:0-474 GCF_003984885.1 Neopelma chrysocephalum | reverse complement strand
CGCGGGGCCCGGTGCGGCCCGGTGCGGCCCTGCTCGGGCCCGCTCGGAACCGCTCGGGCCGCCTCGGCAACGCTCGGAACCGCTCGGCTCGGGCCGGGAGGCCGGCGCTCGCGCCGGTTCGGAGGCGCTCGGAACCGCTCGTGGCGGTTCGGAAGGGCTCGGGGCCGCTCGGAGGCGCTCGGGGCCGCTCGGAGGCGCTCGGCAGGGCTCGGCCCGTCCCGGTTCCGGTGCGGGCGCTGCCGCCGCCGCCGCCTCCGCCCGCCCCCGAGCGGCGGCCCCGGGCGGGGGGGCACGGACGGGGGGGGGGAAAGGGCGGGGAACGGCGGCGGGGGGGCTGCGCGGGGACACAGAGGCACACACACGGACACAGACAGGGACACACACACACGGACACACAGACACAGGGACACACACACGGACACAGACAGGGACAGGGACACACACACACGGGCACACGGACACAGGGACACACAC
>NW_020904282.1:0-1033 GCF_003984885.1 Neopelma chrysocephalum | reverse complement strand
GATAACACTTGTGAAAAATGCCAAGCTGCAGTTGAGATGATCAGGAGATCCCAAAAGATGCAAGGCTCCTAAGGAAAAGAAAAAAACATAACAAATTACAAAAGCACCTTACCAACACAGCACACAAAATTATTAAATTTAAAAACCCTGCATTTGAGCGTAATCCTCTTCATTGCCATATCCAGCTCTGCTTCTTTGGATGCCAAAGCTGATGCTTCAATAAAGCAGGAATAGCTTGAGAAGTCCCATCCCATGAAAGAAAGGAGGAGCTCTTATCCCATTGAAGCCCGGCTGCTGAATGAGTTCACTGGCTCTGACTGGAGTCACACGCTGTGCCCGTCATCTTCTGGGATACCTGAGGGAGGGAGCGACAAAATTAGAGGGCATTTTAAAGCTGCAGTGGATCCCCGCTCCCCATGCTGCCTCCCTGACTCTCCTCCAATGCTCATCTGCTCCCAAAGGTTAGCCGGATGGCACCTGCAACCAAAAAAGCTCAATGGTTCCTTGCTGATCCTTTTAATATTCGGAGATTACCGACAAGGACAGCTCGAGAGGACCGAACCATGCCCATCGCCTCTTCATGAGTGGGCTTTGGCCCTGTGAGGCTGCGAACATCTCCTGCAAAAAAATCCCAGAGGTAATTGCAAGTACTGAGATACTGCCCAAGAGTGTGCTGCTCCCTGTGGCCAGAGGCTGCTGCCGTCACCGTGTGCCGTACCTGGGTGAGGGAGAAAATAAGTTACATGGTGTTTCTGAAAGTAAGGGAGACCCCAGCACCTCCTCCCTACCTCCCTGACTCCACCTGAATGCTCCTCCTTTGCCAAAGGCAGGCCAGAGGGCACCTGTGACCAGAAAAGGTCGAGCCCTAATTGGTGAGCCTCGTAGTACTGGGAGACTACTGACATGGACAGCTGAAGACCACCAAACCTAATTGGCAGGGGGTTCCAGCCCTCTGAGCCTGCACACATTCTCTGCAGAACAAAAAACCAAAGGCAAATGTACATACTGAGATACTGCCTGAAAGGATGGCTTT
>NW_020904281.1:0-307 GCF_003984885.1 Neopelma chrysocephalum | reverse complement strand
GGTGTCCATGCCCTGCCCCTTTCCCTGCAGGCTGTCGTCATCCCCCCAGTTGCCCCACCTGGCTGGCACCTTCCTGCACTGACATCTCTGCATCCTCCCTGGCTCTTCCTGCACACACAAAGCCTTGGGCTGATCCAGACTCCTCCTGGGTGATGTGTTTCAGCACAGTGTTTTCCATGGAGCGAAATTCTTTTTTCCTCAGGTCCACTCAGGACCTCCCCAGCTGCACTTGGCATTAATTCTTTCTTTTCCATGCTCTATTCTTCTACAACAAAAGGATCCACCATCTCTAAATCCTCCCTTCAAG
>NW_020904280.1:0-387 GCF_003984885.1 Neopelma chrysocephalum | reverse complement strand
ATGATGGCATCCCTTAATGGAATCCTATGTCTGTTCAAGGCACAACTGTACCTGAACTTATTCAACATTGTCATTAAACACTCATATGATAACAAGTCTGAGTCACAGAACCCTACGTATATCTTCCCATATCCACATGCAATTAAGTCTAATCATGCTGTTTAACTGTATTCTTATGAAATGTCTACCGATTAGCTCTTGGTACCCTACTTTAATGTTGTGGAGTGCTATATCCCACTGGGAAGTGACAATACTGTTCAAAGGTTATTCTGCAAATAAATGTTCCATTGTGAAACAAGGGTCAGGCCTAAAAGAGTTAACTGAGATATCTGGGCCTGGCGAGAAAGCCCCCTCCAAACATCTACTCTGCCTGTGCTGCTACGACTC
>NW_020904279.1:0-319 GCF_003984885.1 Neopelma chrysocephalum | reverse complement strand
AGCCGGGCTGGGCCTCGTATTTAGGGGGTCTCCTCTGAAGAAGCCCACAGCTGCTCCGATCCCTCCCTCTCCAGACCCTTTTTCAGCTCTCTTCCCTTCTCTGGACTCGCTCCAGCCCCTCAATGTCTGTCCTGTAGTGACAGGGGTAACTGTATCTGTTCAGTAGACACATGTTGATGCTGTAGCTTTCCTAGAAAACATAAAACCTATCCTAGATTTCACTCTGTTTTGTTGGGGTTTTCCGCCAGGTGAGGCATCACAATTATCTGGGTACCCTGTCATGCATTCCATAAATAGGAGGCAGGACCAGACCATGAGA
>NW_020904278.1:0-1541 GCF_003984885.1 Neopelma chrysocephalum | reverse complement strand
CTTGATCGGACAGGTTCCCCTTCAAAATAGTGGTAAGTAACTTAAAAGCTGTTTCTTAATAGCTTTGCTGAAGTCCAAACTAAATCTTATCACTGCCTTACATATGAGAATTCAATCAAATAAAACATAAAATCATAGTTGGAAGGGACCCAAAGGGATCTTGAACTCTAATTCCCTGTTCCTTACAGGACTACCTAAAACTAAATAACTAAGTGTCATCCTGATGGTCCTTGAACTCTGATAGCTCAGCACTGTGATGGCTTCCCTGTGGAGCCTGTAGTAAAATAAGTAAGTGTCATGAGATAAAAGAATGTGTTATTTTACTGATATAAACTACAGTATCTCAGAAAAGCTATTGCTATATTAAGCAGAACATCAAACATATGGCCTGGGAAAAGTGTTGGTTCGGTTTTTGTTTGGTTTTCTTTGAATGATAAACAATAATAAAGGATAAGAAATGCACACAAATATACCATGAAAAATCAGACAAAAATCAAATAAACAACAGAAAAAAAAATCCCAGGAAAAATAATATTGTAGTAGAAACAAAGAAGACTTGGAAAGTGGGATACTCCAGGACAAACTGGAAACAAACCATGGTTGTGATCTGCTTACAGAGGACTGGATGGGTGAATGACATGACAAAGCACTCGCTGCTTCACAAATAATCAGGAGTCAAAGCTAGAACAGATTCCTAACAGTTACAGAAGAGTCTCATACATATTAATGTAGTAAAATAGGAAATGGAATTCGGTATTAGTAAATGCAGAAAAATGTATGTCTGGCAGAAACAAATGCACCCCCTACATATTATATCCACATACAGCCCGTTCTTCTCCTTTCTCCCAAGTACACTACTACACAGAAAAATAAACAATTTCCCTTAAGTCATCACTGAGATCCTGACTGGTTTACTATTGAAGAACTGATAGTCAAGGTTAAGAAGCAACAAGGCAATGTTAGAAAATATCAAGGAAGGAAATCAGGACAAAACTAAACCACAGCATCTCACTGTATGAATTTATGGTTCCTTACATTTTGAATACTGTCTGTCTGTCTGCTGCTTCTCAAAAAGCATAGAGAAGAACTGGAATAGATAAGGAGCAAGTCACAGGAAGATTGTGGAAACAACACACTCCACTACCAAAGACAGATTGAACAGAATGGGACCATTTAGTTTGGAGGAGAAAAGGGAAGGAAAGTTTGTCCAACATGTAAGGAAATCATGAAGGGATAATGAACCAAGTAATTGTTACTCAACCGAAGAAATTATCAGGCAGTAGCCTTAAGAACAAGAAATAGTCTTAATACAAACAAAGAGAGTATGACTTATACCACACATTCAAAATTGTACTTGATTTTGACACAAAATCCATTGAGAGGATTTTAACAAGCTGGTTTTGGTATAATTTTCCCCTTATAAAATTCCTAAACAGTTACTTTCTAGGAAATGAAGGAATGCATCATGAGAAATAACATCATTTTGTCAGGAGGAGAGGAGAGGAGAGGAGAGGAGAGGAGAGGAGAGGAGGGGAGAGGAG
>NW_020904277.1:0-2048 GCF_003984885.1 Neopelma chrysocephalum | reverse complement strand
TGTATATCTGGAGTTTGATGCAACACCAGACAACATCCTGGTCTCACTAACCGCTCCCACAGAAAGCTTACACTCTCTGTATAGATTCTAGGCCTCATCTTGAGCAAACCGTCCTGCCCCAGTTTACCCCTGACTGCAGTCAATCCCCCTCCACCTCATGGAGTGATAGTACAGGTTATCTCTTGCCTCCATGCTATAAAAGAATTTTATCCATCTTCACATTAACTAATCATTGAGTGTGAAATCATTTCTGCACTTAACTAGAATGTTACCAGTTCATCATAAGAAAATTGTAAGCATGATGCGAGTCAGAGCCCATAGGGAGGTCCACAAACATCAGTCCTTCATTTGCAGTCTTGCCAACCAGTTTTTCAGCATAAGACTTTTCTTCTGCGAGGCCCAGCACCTCACACATGGTTATTTCACAATCACATATATTCTTGGGTAGACTCGTAAGCCAAAGGTTTCTGTCATTTGTTGATTCCAAATAATTCTTGCCACCTGCTGTAACACTACTGGGACAAAACACATATAAATATGAGCACTGCAAAACAATTAGTGTCTGATTTAGAATTCCCAAACCACACCATTCTGCTTGATCTTTCTAAACATCACTGGTGTGACATGAACAGCACAGAAACGGATCGTTCTATACAATGATGACCATTAGGCCTCAGGATGTTACAAGTTCTATAGTTTTCCATTGTTTTCTTTTCCCCCTTAGTGCCACGTCTGCCCCATCCCAGGAGACAAAACCAAGCACAATTGCAGACACTCTGTACACGGCATCACATATGTCCTTCACATCCTGAAGCCAGAGCTTAGCTCTAGCCTTTATCTTTAACACTGCTGCAAGAATAACTTGGCAGCACACAGTTCAGGAATAATGTTTCAGTTCTGATTGTTGCTTACCAGTAATACAAAACAAAGCATACAGATTGTTGGTGCAACTCATCTAAGAAATATAGACCTTCTTATCTCTGGAATAGTAGATCCAGGGATCCACTGGGACATGAGACCTGCTATGCGGAAAAGAATAATCAATCCATTTTGTTATCCAAGATACATGACCTGCACTGAATAGGCTAATGCAGGAGGAGTTATGGCTGTGGTAGCTGTATCCTCCCAGCCCCTGGCCAGGTTCACTGAGAAGCACAAATGACAAATAAGGATCACCTGAAAGGCATTATTTATTACACAAATCACAACAACAGGTGTGGACAAGACACACGAGAGACAGGTACACGATAACTGAGTCATTACACCAGTTAGTAAAAGTTAGTAGACACAATGAATTATATTTAGGATACGTTTTTCTTCCATGTGATATTCAGGCTGGTCTTGTGCTGCTCAGCATTCACTGATCTCTGTCCAGAATTCTTGTTGCTCATGATAAGGTTTCATCAAACATGCTGGAAGCCAGCAGGGTCCTGTGGAAGACAAAACACAAACAAACCCCCCTTCCCAATACTAACAACTTAATATCTACTTGAGGTGTCATATTGCCCCTCTTCGTTACAAAAGCGTAATTCTATCAAGTTAAGGTTAGGTTCTGTGGGTGGGAGGCCTGGAAGGTCACCAAGTTGCTGCAACCTCTCTATGATCTCTTCTATGGGTGCCCCTATGTGAGACACTAACAGTGGAATAATGTATGGTTTCCAGGGTACAGGATAGCCTTCTAACAGTTTGTTTCGCATTACTGGAATTAAAGGCTGTTGCATGTAAAGTTCAGGGCTCTGCAATTCAATAGTTACTTTCATCCCTTCCCCCTTTAATATTTTAATTGCTTGATACAGAGATACCCAAGATGAACTCCCATCCTGCCATGATCCATCATTAGTAAAACGGTCACTAAGGCCTTCAGCAATAACTGAAACCAAAGTTCTATCAACTCCTGGTGTTCGCCTTAAACGCCAAAGAGCATTTTGCACATATACATCATTGGTTAACCCTAAAAACTTTGTGGCATCAACATCGTCTACTATCATAGAGTCAGCCCCTTGCTCCATTAATCTAACCATCCACATTTGTGGTCGTTCCCCAGGTTG
>NW_020904276.1:0-388 GCF_003984885.1 Neopelma chrysocephalum | reverse complement strand
GTGTCTCTCACACAGTTGCCCAGAACATGCTGGACACTCATCTGGAGGCTGTTAAATGGATGAGGAACTGGCTGGATAGTCCCCTCCAAAGACTTACAGACAAGAGCTGAATGTCCAAGTGGAAACCTGCAATTTGTCCCTCAAGGGTCCTTCCTGGGACCAGTACTATTTAGTATCTTCATAGGCAATGGGATTGAGCACACCCTCAGCAAATGTGCAGCTGACACCCAACTGAGTTGATTCATGAGAGGGCAGAGATGCCAACTAGAGGGATCTTGATAGGCTGGAGGAGTGGGCCCGTGAAAACATCATGAAGTTCAAGAAGGCCAAGGGAAAGGTTTTGCACCTGGGCAATCTGCAGTTTCAGTAGGGAGTAGGGAATTGGGAA
>NW_020904275.1:0-661 GCF_003984885.1 Neopelma chrysocephalum | reverse complement strand
GTCAGTCCCTCTCGCTTAAAAACAAGAAAGGAGGAAACTTTTGTGAAACAGAAAAAAAGGTAAGGTTTAGGATGATCTCTTTCTGAAGGTAATTGTTCTCCTCATTAAAAGAAAAGTTAGAAAATGTAAAAATATCATATTTGCATAAGCAAAAAATATGTGCATAAATGTAATGTATTTGCAAAAGAAAAATAAACAAATACATGGAATAAAAGAAATATTTTGCAGGCCTGACATGACAGGATTCCAAGGACTTTTCCTTCAGTCTGTTGTTGATTGTTCTTGAGTGTTTGAACATGAGTATTAGCTTCTTGATATTCGCACAGATTAACGAAAGAGTACAACTGTGGACAGTGCTCAGAAGCCTTTCAAGTCTTCCCTAGCTGTACTATGATTTCTTGCACCTAGAATTTATCAAGAGCAGATGCTTTGCTTTCCTTATTTCTCTGCCATGTATATTTGCTTCTGGTTATTCACTGAGACTCAATGAGATGAACCTAAAAGCACACGAAAGCGCATCTCAGTTAAAAAAGGGCGCTGGAGTCCAATAAGGAGCGTGAAGCACTTCTACCCTTGCTGATTGGAATCGAGGAGAGACCCCGGCGCCGGTGCATCCCCCAGCGCGGCCCAAAGGCGGTCCCGGTTGAGCGCGGCCATGAGG
>NW_020904274.1:0-308 GCF_003984885.1 Neopelma chrysocephalum | reverse complement strand
ATCGGGGCCGCCGTCGATATTTGGGATCGCTGGCTCCTGCCCCGCTCGCAGCCCTCCTGTGCTGGGGACACAAAGGGATGGTGAAGGACACAGCAGGGGAAACGGCACCTTCACCACCCTGCCAGCTCCTGCCCATAATTAGTATCACCAGGGCCCAGCAAGGCACACAGGGATGTCCACGCACCCAGCTGAGGGTTTATCGGTGCTAACGGAGCTGTCGTCACTCAAGTGGGTCCTTCCCGTGGCTGCTTTTTCAGTAACGACCCCACTCCCCATTTCCCATCAAATCCTGGGAGGTTTTTCCCCAG
>NW_020904273.1:0-795 GCF_003984885.1 Neopelma chrysocephalum | reverse complement strand
TGTCTCTCTTCTGCAGGGGGAATGTTTAAAAGATACTGAGTCTGTATCAGGGGAACAGCCCCTTGTATTTCAGGAACTTCTCAGCCTGAGAGCCTTTTCCTCACCATGGAATGGGAGATGTGACCAGAGGATAATATTTCCATATTAACCCTGAGTGTGAAAGGGAAACAAAAGGGATTTGGTTCCTTCCTGGTGTCTCCCGTGGTTGCTCATCCATTGTTGACGTTGGACCTTCAATTCCATGAGCCAAAATCCACTTCAAATAATCCTGTTCTTAACAGTGTCCCACTGAATCCTGGAATTTTAGGATGGTTTGGGTGGGAAGCCACTTTAACACTCATTTAATTCCACCCCCTGCCACGGGCAGGGACACCTTCCACCAGCCCAGGGTGCTCCAGATTATCCAAACTGGCCTTGGACACTTCCAGGGATCCAGGGGCAGCCACAGCTTCTCTGGGCAACCTGTGCCAACCCCTCCTCACCCTCACAGCCAAGAATTCCCTCCTAATCTCCCATCTCTCCCTGCCCTCTGGCAGTGGGAAGCCATTCCCTGTGTCCTGTCCCTCCAGCCCTTGTCCCAGGTCCCTCTCCAGCTCAGAATTCCAGCAGCTTTTCCCCACCTTTGCCCAGCTGTGCTGTGCTTTCACCCCCCAACCCTCCTCCCGTGTTCCTGGTGCCTTCACTCCTGCAGCATCTCTTCCTTAACTTCCTCCTGGAGGCAGGAATAACCCCCATGTCTGTCCCTATGGATCCTGCTGTGCTGGATGGCTCTTCCCTGCTTTCCACAGAGCCACA
>NW_020904272.1:0-1936 GCF_003984885.1 Neopelma chrysocephalum | reverse complement strand
CAGTGCTGGGCTACCAGGTGGACTCAATGATCTTCTCCAGCCTTAATAATTCTCTGATTCTATGAATATTAGTATAATACAGACAGTACCACTGGCTTTTGCAGGAGGTATTTTATTTCTAGTAAAAGGCGCCCTGATAGATGCTCAAGTCTTATGTTTAGGTCACTGTCTCTCAAAGTCTGGTCACCAATATCCCTCACAACTCATCATTGTTTGTGTGACAGTCCCTCTTCCCCATGTTTTGTTTCTCAGAAGTATTTTGGAAGGTTTCAGAAACCAAAAACCAGACAGAAATCTTATTCCATGGAAAGTGGGGAAAGGGAAACACACCTGTACACACCTCCTCCTTCACCAGCCAGAGGACTGAAGCCCTGGACAGGGCTTGAGGAAAGCATCACATCACAACACGCCTGTGAACTCTCCTTTATACCACCATAGAGTGTAACCCAGAATTTAAACTCTCCTCTAACTTTGGTTATCAAAGAGAAGGTTATGGGTGACTAGATCACTGTATATGAAATACTTTGGGAATGCACATTTCCTAGACGTGGTGCTTCAAATCAAACATTTTAACAAGATTCAGTGAAGGCTGACATGATGAAAAATCTAAGTGTCAAATTCCTAAACGGATTTTAGTAGATATTCATTGAAATACTAAAATACTCTTCCCTACTATTTTTAAGTCTATGGTGGATTCCTCTCATTTAGAGAGGGATGTGCCTCCTTCATACATAAACAGAAGGGCAGATAAATCCTGCAGTGCCTTTGGCTTTACTCTGTAGCATCATTTAGGTTAGAAAAGATCTTCAGCATTAATTGTCAACTGGAGAAATACAAATTTTTGAGCAATGAATTATTACTACCCAAATGTATTCAGGTACCAGTAATATAACTAGTATTTCTTACAGAAGACACCGAAAATTTCATTACAATTTAAAAAAAAAGACCACTAAACCCAATCAAAACTTATTATTGTCTGTAGAAATGACAAAATGCTACTAGTAGCATTTCTATATGCTTAAAGTATTTACTGTATTTAAACACTGAAATCTCTATAGATTCACATTCTCTGAAATGTGACATTTAGCCATGAGAAATTCCTGGGGCACTGGAGTGTCATTGGCCACATTTTAGTATTTTTTACCTATCAGCACAGCTCAGTTTCAGCTCCTCTAACCCCAGAAAATGAACTGGGAACAGCATTAACCACATTCTCTTGCCTTTTATCTTCTTCACAAACCTACTCTTTGCAGAGCAGATAAGTAAGTTTGTGGTTCAAAGAAGCTTCAGACCATTTCTGCTTCAGGAAAGAGTTAATGAGTTAAGATCAGTGGATGTTTTAAACTGCTGTGAGTCTCTAACTGGGACACTGTCAGCAAAGAGCAGGATCTGTGCTGGGACAGCCGATGCAAAAGCCACCCAGATAAACATTGCTCTGTTATGATAAAACATATCAATTATAAGATAAAAATTACTATGCTGGGTCAGATGAGATTTCATCAAGCCCAACATCCTATTTCTGACACAGCCTGGGAGTACAAGCTCTGGGAGTATTTTTACATCTGACTATCAATTGATCATCTAAAGATTTCCTGTTCTTGCTTTAGTTTAAGTTCAGTCATCAAGTTACTGCCCATGATCTCAATTAGGCAGTCCCAGTGCCCATCCTGCAGCCCATGTTGTGGTCTCTAAACAGAGACGAGCCAAGTTGGGACATGAATGTCCAGAGACATCAAGATACATCAACAAGTAGCTTTAACACTGAAGTTTTTTGCCACCTGAACACCCCAAGAGGGCATTTGGAAACAACCTCGGTCTGCAACCTCCATATGAACAACTCACAGTAGACACAGGGGAGGCTTCACTTCTCTGTGGGGACCAGGGACAGCACCCAGGGAATGGCTGGAGCTGTGTCAGGGCAGGCTCAGGTTGGATC
>NW_020904271.1:0-484 GCF_003984885.1 Neopelma chrysocephalum | reverse complement strand
TGCAGCCCCACGGGGTCCTGTTCCCCCCATCTCTGGGCTGGGGCTTTATCTCACCAGCCAGCGAGAGAAGACGCAGGCTGCTCATGCCCAGGAGGTGCTTCAGGCCAAAATCCTGCACCTGGAAAAGAAAAGGGAATGGGAATGGGGTGGACAATGGGGAGACCAACATCACTGGGGCTCAGCATCACTGGGGCAGTGAGCCCGGGCAGGGTGCAGGATTCTGGGGCAGGGTGCTGGGTCTGGGTACTGGGGCAGGGTACTGGGTGGGGGTACAGAGAGCTGGGTGCTGGGGCAGGGAGCCTGAGCAGGATGCAGGACGCTGTAGCAGGATGCTGTAGCAGGATGCTGGGGGCAGGGGCAGAGTACTGAGTCTGGGGCCGGGTGCTGCATGGCAGGACAAGGTGCAGGGAGCTGGGACAGAGAGCCTGGTGTTGGAGCAGGATGCTGGGGCAGGATATTGGGTCTGGGCAATACTGGTGCTGGG
>NW_020904270.1:0-717 GCF_003984885.1 Neopelma chrysocephalum | reverse complement strand
TATACGTGACACTGCTCAAGAAACTGCAGCACAGACTTGCTGGGCCATCAGGGTTTGATCCAAACTTGGGCTGTGGCTGCAGAGCCCCTCTGGCCCGTGGGCATGAGGGGGATTGTTCATGTGCAGCCTGTGGTGGAGCAGGATGGGTTGGACCATGCCAGGTGCCTGTGCAGGGATCCTGGCTGGATTTCTGTAGGAATCCATAGGCAGGAGACATGAAGAAATGTTCTCAGCCAGCAGAGAGTACATTTAATGAGATTCATGGGGTGGGAGAGCTGGTTCAGCTCTGTCTGCTGGGTGGGAGAGGGTCCCTTTTGGACCCAGTGGTGGTTGATGTTGGCTCATTTGTTGGCTTTTACTGGGCTGAGCTTTTATTGAGCAGAAGTTGACTCAACCAGGCAGGAAGGGAGCTGGGAGTTTGGATTGACAAGAAGCTGAACATGAGCCAGAGTGTGCCCAGGTGGCCAAGAAGGCCAATGGATCCTGGCCTGGCTCAGGAACAGTGTGGCCAACAGGTCCAAGGAACTGATTCTTCCCCTGGACTCAGCACTGGTGAGGCCACCCCTGGAGTGCTGTGTCCAGTTCTGGGCCCTCAGTTCAGGAAGGATGTTGAGGTCCTGGAGCAGGTCCAGAGAAGAGCAACAAGGCTGGGGAAGGGACTGGAGCACAGGTGCTGTGAGGAGAGGCTGAGGGAGCTGGGGCTGTTCAGCCTGGAGA
>NW_020904269.1:0-503 GCF_003984885.1 Neopelma chrysocephalum | reverse complement strand
TTTTTGCTGCCTCCGTAGGTTCGTTCAAATAATATCCAAGATTTCACCGGAAACCTCTTCACCTCCTTTGCCCAGGGTTTGGGATTTAAACGTGCTTTGGGCTGGCAGCGTTTCCTTTCCTGATGAGCCCTGGAGGAGGAGGAATATCGCTCCTGACAAAGCATTTGCATGTTGTGCAGAGCTGCAGAATTAGCGGTGGTTGCACTCGCACAGCGAGAAACGAGAGAGGAAAAGTCTTGTGCTCTGCGGTTGGGGGGGAAGAGGAGAGGTTTCCTTGGAAAATCGGATACGGGGGGCACAATTAGACCCTGCCTTTGTGTTGTGCCCATCCATCACCCCCTCCCAGTAGCCTGGTGGCAGCTGCTTTCCCTGGGAGGTGCGAGGCGGGAGGTGCTGGGAGCGCTCGGGAGGACCTTCCTTGCAGCTCTTTTCCCCCTTAAACGACCCTTTCACCGACTTCAGCCCCCTCCCCACCAGTTTTGGGCATGGGCGAGCTCTTGCCG
>NW_020904268.1:0-561 GCF_003984885.1 Neopelma chrysocephalum | reverse complement strand
GTGGTGTCCTGCGAGACATCCTGTCCCCTCCTGTCCCCTCCTGCCCCTCCTGTCCCCTCCTGCCCATCCTGTCCCCTCCTGCCTCTCGTTTCCTCATTTCGGGGCTCTGCCACACTGCGGCTTTCGGGCAAAACAACGGGATTCCAAACCGGTTTGCCCCACACCTCACACAACAGTCACCAACTTCACACACGAGTCACCAATTTCACAGACAAGTCACCAACTTCACACACCGTTCACCGGGAGCGGGTGAGAGGGATGAGGAGGAAGGGACTGTTCACACGGGCATAGGGGGACAGGACAAAACTGCCGGAGGGCAGGGATAGATGGGATATTGGGAAGGAATTCCTGGCTGGGAGGGTGGGGAGGCCCTGGCTCAGGTTTCCCAGAGAAGCTGTGGCTGCCCCTGGATCCCTGGAAGTGTCCAAGGCCAGGTTGGACGGGGCTTGGAGCAACCTGGGCTGGTGGAAGGTGTCCCTGCCCATGGCAGGGGGTGGCACTGGATGGGCTTTGAGGTCCCTCCCGACCCAAATCCGTCTGGGATTCTACGAAAACCCCGCA
>NW_020904267.1:0-571 GCF_003984885.1 Neopelma chrysocephalum | reverse complement strand
GGGTAAGTATTTCTTCATGGCTAAGGCTTGGAAAACTCTCCAATGATTCCCTGGGGAAAGAAAAAAAAAGAGCTGCTTGCAACTTGTGCAGATGATAAGAGGAGTGCAGAAGGGTTTAAATGGATTTCTGGCTGTTCTTTGGAGGAAAGGTCGGTGAAAGAGGGAAAAAATGCACAACAAGTTGTCTGCAAATGCAGGGGCAGAGAAGAACAGGCTCAGGGGTCTCGTGGGAATGAGGGGCTGTGGGGGCAGGAATCCTTTCACTGTTGCATGAAATGCAGCACAGAATCCCAGAATGGTTTGAGTTGGAAGGGACCTTAAAGCCCATCCAGTTCCACCCCCTGAGATGGGCAGGGACACCTTCCACTAGCCCAGGTTGCTCCAAGCCCCATCCAACCTGGCCTTGGACACTTCCAGGGATCCAGGGGCAGCCACAGCTTCTCTGGGAAACTTGAGCCAGGGCCTCCCCACCCTCATAGCCAACAATTCCTTCCCAATATCCCATCTGGCAGTTTGAAGTCATCCCCCCTTGTCCTGTCCCTCCAGCCCTTGGAAATAGTCTCTCTCCATC
>NW_020904266.1:0-1143 GCF_003984885.1 Neopelma chrysocephalum | reverse complement strand
ACGCTCCTGGCCTCGTAGCCCGACCCCGACGCGCCGGGAGCGGCTCCGCGGGGCGGGAGCGGCCCCGGGGACGGATCCTGCCCACCCCCAACCGCCCGGATGGTGCCTGGGGAGGTCACTGGTGCTGCCAGCGAGGATCCTGCCGCCACGGGAAGCCCCTGTCGTGGCACACCCATCCCTTCGGGAGCGATGCCGGGCTGTCCTGCGGGATGGATCCCGGCTCCCATCCCTGTCCCGCAGCTCAAGCTCCGGCCGTCCCGGTCGGGCGTCGCTTTTTACATTTCTAGACCAAATACAGAGTCCTCGTCCGTTTGTTGGTTTTTTTGGGGTTTTTTTGTTTTTTTTAAGAAAAAAAGAAAGGTTTTTATTTTTAGTTGTTGGGTTTTTTCTCGGCCGGGCCGCCCCCCCAGGCCAGACTGACCTGCCCGGGGCCAGGCTCAGCCCCTTGCCCAGCGGAACCTCCGGATTGCCGGGACCGCCGGACACAGCGATGGTGCCAACGGCTCCGTGGGCACGGACTCCTTCCCAGCCTGGCCACAGGATGTCACAGAGCCGGTCTGGACACCCCCGGACACACCTGGACACCCCCGGACACTCCTGGACACGAGGGGTCTGGACAGACACAGCCCCCACTGAGCTCCTGGGGGGGTCACCCCGTTCTATTTGCTCGTGCCAGAGAAGGCACCAGCAACCCCATGGAACACCGGGACAGCTCCGGGATCAGCAGAGGAAACTGGATACAGCCGAGGGGAGCACCGGGAACGGCCGGCAGGGAGCACTGGGATGGCCAGTGCTGGGAGAGCAACGGGAATGGCCGGCTCATACCGGGAGCACTGGAATGGGTGGTGTGGAGAGCACCGGGAATGGCCGGCATGGAGAGCAGTGGAGATGTCTGGCTGCCACAGGGAGCACCGGGAATGGCCAGCACAGAGAACGCCAGGGACGACTGGGACTGGGAGCACCGGGAACGGCCGGCAGTGAGAGCACCGAGGATGGACGGCACTGGAGATGGCTGGCACTGAAAATGGCCGGCACCGGGAGCACCAGGAATAGCTGGCACTGACAATGGCCGGCACTGGGAACACCGGGAATGGCTGGCTGGCACGGGGAGCACCGCCGGGCGCTGGGAGCCGGCGGGCCGGG
>NW_020904265.1:0-1143 GCF_003984885.1 Neopelma chrysocephalum | reverse complement strand
ACGCTCCTGGCCTCGTAGCCCGACCCCGACGCGCCGGGAGCGGCTCCACGGGGCAGGAGCGGCCCCGGGGACGGATCCTGCCCACCCCCAACCGCCCGGATGGTGCCTGGGGAGGTCACTGGTGCTGCCGGCGAGGATCCTGCCGCCACGGGAAGCCCCTGTCGTGGCACAGCCATTCCTTCGGGAGCGGTGCCGGGCTGTCCTGCGGGATGGATCCCGGCTCCCATCCCTGTCCCGCAGCTCAAGCTCTGGCCGTCCCGGTCGGGCGTCGCTTTTTACATTTCTAGACCAAATACAGAGTCCTCGTCCGTTTGTTGGTTTTTTTGGGGTTTTTTTGGTTTTCTTAAGAAAAAAAAAAAGGTTTTTATTTTTAGTTGTTGGGTTTTTTCTCGGCCGGGCCGCGCCCCCAGGCCAGACTGACCTGCCCGGGGCCAGGCTCAGCCCCTTGCCCAGCGGAACCTCCGGATTGCCGGGACCGCCGGACACAACGATGGTGCCAACGGCTCCGTGGGCATGGACTCCTTCCCAGCCTGGCCACAGGATGTCACAGAGCTGGTCCGGACACCCCTGGACACCCCCGGACACCCCTGGACACTCCTGGACACGAGGGGTCTGGACAGACACAGCCCCCACTGAGCTCCTGGGGGGGTCACCCCGTTCTATTTGCTCGTGCCAGAGACGGCACCAGCAACCCCATGGAACACCGGGACAGCTCCGGGAACAGCAGAGGAAACTGGATACAGCCGAGGGGAGCACCGGGAACGGCCGGCAGAGAGCACTGGGATGGCCAGTGCTGGGAGAGCAACGGGAATGGCCGGCTGATACCGGGAGCACTGGAATGGGTGGTGTGGAGAGCACCGGGAATGGCCGGCATGGAGAGCAGTGGAGATGTCTGGCTGGCACAGGGAGCACCGGGAATGGCCGGCACAGAGAACGCCAGGGACGACTGGGACTGGGAGCACCGGGAACGGCCGGCACTGAGAGCACCGAGGATGGACGGCACTGGAGATGGCTGGCACTGAAAATGGCCGGCACCGGGAGCACCAGGAATAGCTGGCACTGACAATGGCCGGCACTGGGAACACCGGGAATGGCCGGCTGGCACGGGGAGCACCGCCGGGCGCTGGGAGCCGGCGGGCCGGG
>NW_020904264.1:0-1301 GCF_003984885.1 Neopelma chrysocephalum | reverse complement strand
CGCAAGAGCCACCTCCGCTTCTCGGCCGCCAGCTGCTGCGACACCCTCCCGGTCCGACCAACACCTTCTGATCATCCGGCTTTAGATGATTTTGTCACTTCAGATCAAGTTGCCGAAAGCGGTGGTCAAGTATCCTCTCAGGTACGTTAATTTTTAAACTGTATTTTGTGTTTAGGATTCTTAGTGCAGTCACAGGCATTTCATAAGGTTCACAGTCTTGGAAATCACGTTTTAAGATTGTCACCAGCCCGTGAATATCACCTGCTGAACGTGTCTGAGTTCGGCTGTGTGTGTTTTATGTGTCATATTCTCTATCGCCTTCCAAAACTCATTTTATCTAGCTTTCCCTAAGGCTGGAAGGTTCCATTGCATGTGCAACTTCACAAGGAAAACTCATTCTTCTGGTCTTCTTCTGGCACTTCTTTGAATTTTTTAAATACTTGCTAGTACCCAGTTCCCAGCATTTCATTCAAATTCCTGTATCAGCTCTCAAATTCTGGTAGAATTGGACAACCTTGTAGCTTGAAAGCCAACACCTCTAAAGTCTCAGTTTTCTTCGAAATCTGCCTTCAACAAACGAATTAGTGAATCCTACTTAAGGGAACTCGAAGTTTTACGAAGAGATTCGTGTTCGATAGTGCAGAATTCCTCTGAGAGGCCACCGAGTTTTTTCCCCCGCTGCTAGGCTTAATATTTGGATTCAATACAAATGTAATTGTGGATTACTGTACAGACATAGTCATTGAAATAGAGTATATTTCCTAGAATATACATTTTAAAAGTGTTTAAAAACAAAGTACGATTCATCACTATCTCCTTATAGTGTAACTAATTTCGGAATGGGAGTTAATCTGGAAAACAGCGATTTGGAGGGTACCTCAGTGTGTGAAGATGCATGAATATGTGTGTCTGGGTTGCTATGGGCGATTGTCGCCATAAAGAAAGTAGTAAATTGGCGGCGACAGGTTTCAGAAAAGTCCCCCGCGCCACCATGTAAATAACCACATCCATCTCTAGACCTCATATAGAGATGTTCACAGTATTTCCATCTCTTGGCTTCTGAAACGCTACAAATTCAAATCCACTTCCTGTTCTGGAAGGTTATTAATTTGTTACCGTGAGTTGTGCACAGGTGCAGCTGGAGGAAAAGGAATTATCCTTCACTGATTGAACTGCCAAAGTTAGCAGGAAAACATATTTTCTAAATATATCTTCCTGAGAAGGTCATGACATTGGCATCTGCAGAGACGCAGTGTTAGTGTATGTGCAAGAACAACTCCACCGAATAGATAGAGTGGAGA
>NW_020904263.1:0-404 GCF_003984885.1 Neopelma chrysocephalum | reverse complement strand
TTGCAACGTGCAGAGAGGAACAAGGTGTCCTTGGCTACAGCCT
Organism: Neopelma chrysocephalum; assembly: GCF_003984885.1. Lineage (NCBI taxonomy): Eukaryota > Metazoa > Chordata > Aves > Passeriformes > Pipridae > Neopelma > Neopelma chrysocephalum. Next base: position 361 of record NW_020904263.1, on the reverse strand, counting down.
TGAGCAAACCGAGCATGGCTGCTTTTCCTGCTGGATTCAGCCTCCTCAGGCTTCTAGTGGGCAACTCTTGCACTTGGTTTCATGATTCAGGCTGGCTTTCATGATCCTGGCTTTTGTCCTCAGCTGATTTTGGTCTCGCTGCTCGCATCACACCTGAGCAGAGCAAACGAAGCTCACTCGTTGGAACGGCACATTGGATGGCGCCCGAATATCTAAGTAAAGACGAATACGGAGCCAAAGTGGATATTTGGGCACTGGGCATCACGGTGATAGAAATGCTGGAAGGACAACCTCCTTATTTTTGGGAGCCTCCTCACAGGGTAAGGTGCAAATACTACCACATAACCACTGTCTTTCTAAT
>NW_020904262.1:0-894 GCF_003984885.1 Neopelma chrysocephalum | reverse complement strand
CATTTCAAAGCCTGCAGACACAGCCAGAGCTGCAGGAAGGCAGCCTCAAGTTCCTGAGGCTCCCCCACCATCAGGAAATTTTCTGAGGCAACGGGAGGAAAAATAAAAGTTGGCGAGGAACTTCAGCTCCAAGAGTTTCTTTGCCTTCTTTGTGGCCATCCACGAGGCCCTGCTGGTCAGAGGTCAGGCTGGAGGGCTGAGAACAGGAGCCCTTGGGGGGAGCTGCCAGAACAAAGCCAACACAAAGCTCTTTGCCCTTCCCTTGAAGCCGAGTTTGGAACGGCGGCGGAAAGAACGATCCAGTGATTCCCTGGGAGATGAGAGGGCAGGGGAGCAGGGGGAAAGAGGCCAGTGGGCTTCTTCAAGGGCTGCTTTCCCTTCTTTTTAGCTCCAGTAATATCAGTATCAAAGGAAGCATCGTTGGAATTCATAGAATCATAGAATCACAGAATCAGCTGGGTTGGAAGGGACCTCCAAGATCATCAAGTCCAACCCTTGATCCAACCCCACTGTGGTTGCTGGACCATGGCACTGATGCCACACCCAGTCTTATCTTAAAGATTATCTTATCTTAAAGTTGTTAAATGCTGGGAGCTGGGCTGAAATTGCTTCTCACACAGCCTGGAGGCAGCTGGACCCCCTGGAGCAGGATGGAGCAAACCTGCACTAAATGGGATTTATTTTGTGCAAGAGTCCAGTCAAACCTGACATCGAGCCACAGAAGATTCCCAGACAGACCTGAACTATTCCATCCATGGGTGCAGCTCATTCCCTGAGGTGGTTTGGCAAGTCCTGTGTCCTACAAGTACCATGAAGGTGCAGCTCTGCTGCTGCCTGGCACCGAGGTGGGCAGGGAAGGGAAGGGAAGGGAAGGGAAGGGAAGGGAAGGGAAGG
>NW_020904261.1:0-568 GCF_003984885.1 Neopelma chrysocephalum | reverse complement strand
CACCCCACCCCCTGCTACAGCAGCTGCCCCGTGTGTGATGGAGCTGAATCCGCTGGGTCCACAGCACCTCACAAAGTGCTTCAGCCACTATTTCCAGCTCCAGCCCTCGGGATTTTGAGCCTCTTCAGTGGCATTTCTGTATAGGAACCCTGCTTTCTAAAAAATAAAATAATAAAGCAAAATAAAATCGGAGATAGGAAGCAGTTTCCAGCTCTCCCGTGACTCCTGGGTATTGAAAATGAGCAGGGTCCGGCTCAGGGGGGTGTTTTAGGAGTGATGGGAGAGGAAACACTCTCTAAATTTACTCTTTGCTCTTCCCCGTGAGGGTGGTGATGCCCTGGAATGAGTTTTCCAGAGAAGCTGTGGCTGCCCCATCCCTGGAAGTGTCCAAGGCCAGGTTGGATGGGGCTTGGAGTAATCTGGGCTAGTGGAAGGTGTCCCTGCCCATGGCAGGGGTGGAATTAGATGAGTTTTAAGGTCCCTTCCATCCCAAACCGTTCCATGATTCTAAATTCAAGTTTTAAAAGCTCACATGGACTTGGAAAAACTCACCTTTGTGAACCCCTGA
>NW_020904260.1:0-569 GCF_003984885.1 Neopelma chrysocephalum | reverse complement strand
CACCCCACCCCCTGCTACAGCAGCTGCCCCGTGTGTGATGGAGCTGATTCCGCCGGGTCCACAGCACCTCACAAAGTGCTTCAGCCACTATTTCCAGCTCCAGCCCTCGGGATTTTGAGCCTCTTCAGTGGCATTTCTGTATAGGAACCCTGCTTTCTAAAAAATAAAATAATAAAGCAAAATAAAATCGGAGATAGGAAGCAGTTTCCAGCTCTCCTGTGACTCCTGGGTATTGAAAATGAGCAGGGTCTGGCTCAGGGGGGTGTTTTGGAGAGTGATGGGAGAGGAAACACTCTCTAAATTTACTCTTTACTCTTCCCTGTGAGGGTGGGGAGGCCCTGGAATGAGTTTTCCAGAGAAGCTGTGGCTGCCCCATCCCTGGAAGTGTCCAAGGCCAGGTTGGACAGGGCTTGGAGCAACTTGGGCTAGTGGAAGGTGTCCCTGCCCATGGCAGGGGTGGAATGAGATGAGCTTTAAGGTCCCTTCCATCCCAAACCGTTCCATGATTCTAAATTCAAGTTCTAAAAGCTCACATGGACTTGGAAAAACTCACCTTTGTGAACCCCTGA
>NW_020904259.1:0-768 GCF_003984885.1 Neopelma chrysocephalum | reverse complement strand
CGAACCGCTCTGGTGAAATCACAGAGAGAAAAGTAAATTGGAGCAAATCCAAGAGAAAAACCGTAAAACGTTCTGTTGGTACGCTGCCTCTGGAACCGCTGCTTGCAGAGCGCTGAGACCGCGCGTTCGGGTTTTAAAGGGACGATCGAGGGGAGGGAGCGTCCCACAGCACCTGCCGCGGGAGAAACGAACCCGCATGGGAAGGACCCGGACGCCACACGTCCCTCACCCTGCCCGGAGCCCCCGAGGGTCCGGGAGCCCCGTCCCGCCCGAGCTGCGGTGGGACGGGATGGGGCACGGCCACCGCACGACCCCGCACAGGGGCTTCTCACCGGGACCGACGGCGCTCGGTCTGAGAACCTGCCCCGAGCACCGGCGCCGCCGGAGCCCCCCGGGGATGGATCCGCCCGGGATGGCGTGGGAAGCCGCGGGGATCAGGGACTCGCTCCGATAAGTCCCCGCTGACCCAGTTCTCGGTCGGCGCGGCCGCGGTCGAACGCAGCGAGAGCCCGAACCCCCCCGAACGACGGGCATGGTCGGGGCGCACGGGGGGAGGCACGAGCGGGGTCCCGGTGACCGCGCGTCCCGGGGCCGCTCCCGGCGCTCGGGGCCGTACCTGTGCAGAGGGACACGGCGGGGCCGTACCTGTGCAGAGGGACACGGCGGGGCCGTACCTGTGCAGAGGGACACGGCGGGGCCGTACCTGTGCAGAGGGACACGGCGGGGCCGTACCTGTGCAGAGGGACACGGCGGGGCCGTACCTGTGCA
>NW_020904258.1:0-1600 GCF_003984885.1 Neopelma chrysocephalum | reverse complement strand
GGATGCTGAGGGAGCTGGGGGTGTTCAGCCTGGAGAAGAGGAGGCTCAGGGGAGACCTCATCACACTCTACAACTCTTTGAAAGGAGGTTGTAGCCAGGTGGGGGTCGGTCTCTTCTCCCAGGCAACCAGCAGAGTTCAGGCTGCTCAGGGAATTAGTAAACAAGGGGTTTCAAGGTCATGGTGGGTTGATCTTGGCAAACGGCCTGGTGCCCATGAAGAGATTCTATCACTGCCTGTCCTCACCTGGGCGAGGGGAGAGAATACAATGCCAAGGTGAGAGGTCAAAGTAAGGTCAGGGGAAACATTCAGTAATTACTGTCCCAGAAAAAGGTGATTCATGTTGGGGAAATGTATTTAATTTATTGCAAGTTTCCCATGGAGTTGGGTAAAGTGAAATATTAGCAAATTTAAACCCACATTCCCCCCAGCCTCCCTTCTTCCTGGTCTCAGCTTCGCTGAAGACTTCTTGTAAGGTAAAACATGTGCAGGTATTCTTCCCAAGAATGCCAGGGCTGTGGAAGGATTAAACAATAACTTTTATTTCAGATGCAAGGACCATTTCTTGACGATGTGGTGCACCAGGCCCCCAGTGGAAAAAGGCACCTCCTGTTTCCTCCTTTGAGTTTCCATTATGTCTGCTCCTCCCGCTCTCCCCGCTGGAATGCAAAGGCCTGTGGCATCTGCTCTCTCCTCTCCGATCAGAGAGCGAGCTTCTGGAATGCAAGAGGGGAGAGAACTGCAATATTTTGTGAAAGTGGCAAGGGAAGCCTTTCCTAAGCATAATAACCAACTCCTCAGTAACAAAATCTTCCACAAAAAGAGTTATTGATCCCTACACTTCTCTGCCTTCTTCTCCCTCCACCAGTGGTACAGGGGGAGAGGGAAAGGGGATTGTGCTCAGCCCATTCTGGAAGTCTCTGCGCTTCTTCCTGCCACTCTGCTGCCCTGCTCTGCTGTGGGTCCCCTGCTACAGGGTGGGTCATTTCCAAAGGGTGCAGTTCTTCAGGAACAAAATGCTCCAACTTTATCCCTTGATAGGGTAACAGGTCCTGGCAGTAGGACCTGCTCCACTGTGGGCTTCTCTCCGCTGCAGTGGATATTCCTGCCAGGATTCTTTTCTAGTGCAGGCTTTTCACAGGGTCGTGGTTTTCTTCATGGTACACCCACCTACAAAGGGCTCCATAGAATAGCTGATCCCACTCAGCTCTTTTGTGTGGCTGATCCCAATCCTGACACATAAAACACCCCAGCCCTGCCTGTCTGGACACAAGCTGGGCAGAACAGTCGATGTAAGGGAGGTGTAGGAAGGGATGAAGTTGTGGACTGTGGCCAGGCGTTGCTGTTTCCCATCCTCATTCCTGTCACTTCTTGCAGACATCTTCTGCCTGATGGTCTTTGCTGTGGAGTCCCAAGGAATGTGTTTGTGAGCTCCAAGGGCAAGGGCACAAAGAAAATTTCACTGCAGTGAGTCCCACCCTCTGCTTCTTCCACCATTTCCCTTGAGCTGAATGGAAGAGTTGCCACAGAAGGACAGAGGACTTGGAGACCACAACTTGGATGCAGAACAACTTTATTGAGTCTAAAGAAGCAAAGGAGGTG
>NW_020904257.1:0-860 GCF_003984885.1 Neopelma chrysocephalum | reverse complement strand
CAGTTCACCGTTGTACCTCCGATAACACAAACCACCAACACGCTCCCGATTCACCAAGTCATGAGTCGGTCACGGCCAATGTCGGGGCAGTTCATGACCCCAATCCTGTGAGTCCAGGTCCTATCTGGTTATGAATTGCTGAGGCTTAAAAAGTTCTTGATAACCTCTCATTAAAGTTTATGAGTTCATAAGTAGGTGGCAGGGCAGGTGCCTTTGGATGGATTTCCCTTCTGCAGGGCATTCAGGGCTCTACATCCCTGCTGGAGTTCTCTTTTCCCAGCTTTCTGCCCTTCCCGGGAACCTGCCATCCAAAAGGAGCAGCTTTGTCACCCCACTATCTCCACATTGGTAGTTCACAACATGGATTGACTTAATGGGAATTTTCAAACAGCTCAGAGGAAGGAGACGCATGGAAAACACACCAGTTGCTCAAAACCCCTGACAAGCTGTTCAAGGAACACCAGAAGGTTGATACCCAAAAGCCCAAATTGGAATTTACAGAAAACACCCAGAAAAGCTTCAAAGCTAATTCAATAACCTATGAAAGAAGGGGAGGATCAAAAAGAAGGGGAGCATTTCTTTTGGGGGTTAGATAGTGACACCTTGACACAACAGCATGGAAAGGAATCAGTCTGGCTGTGACAGAAAAAATTTGGTGAATGGGTAAAATTTAAGCCCTGTAACCTTCAAGGTGGATGAAAGGAGAAGGGATATATGGAAGTACAGACAGACAGTTCCCACTGGGAAGGGAGGACACCAAAACTGAGGTGAGCTTCAGTCCAACGAGAGTTTAACATTTGCATAAAAATTATATGTCATGTAAATTCTCATAATTATGCCTGATGTGGCTTTAGGTTTGC
>NW_020904256.1:0-646 GCF_003984885.1 Neopelma chrysocephalum | reverse complement strand
TCACCTTTGAGCAGGACCTGCCAAGCCAACCATTGAATTTGTTCTCTAAGCTCACACTGCCATGATCAAGTCAAACCCCTGGGAGACCTGCCCTGCAAACAGAGACGGTGCTGCTTAACCCCAGAGCCCACAATCTGCCACATTCCTCGAGATTCCAGCTCTGGGAATACTCCTGCAAAGGAGCAAATTCACTGACAAAGAAAGACATAGTGAGGCCACAAGGACAGAAGGTTGATGTGCATTTCTCGGTAAATACGAGGCCCTTTTACAAACATTTCTAAAAGCTGTTGAGCTGTAGGGATTACACCTGACCACAAGGCTTTCACAGCCCCATGGATTTGCCTCTGGCTGGTTGGTCCCTCACTAAGGGAGAAAAAAACTACACAATGCTCCACAAATTAGCTTTGAACATGCATAGAAAAAAAGGCATTGTCTTAGCATGTTTGTAAGTGAGAAGGCATAGAGGGCTACAAGTGGAAAATGAGGGAGAAAGTGGGAGAGAAATTTCTTGAGTATTCAACAAACTTACCCTAAAGTGGGAGAGAAATTTCTTGAGTATTCAACAAACTTACCCTAAATACAAACTCAATTCCTCTCTACAACACAAAACTTCACCCTCAGGACACACAAATCAACCACAGGATGA
>NW_020904255.1:0-659 GCF_003984885.1 Neopelma chrysocephalum | reverse complement strand
AAGACCCATTCTTAAAATTAAATTCAATTAAATATCTCCCAGCAAATTGGGTAAATGAACATCAGAGGTTAAGTGATGAGAAGAGAACTTCAGAGGTGAAGAGTTACACAGGTGACTAGAGAAGAAATTAATGAAACTCAGAAATAAATATGAGATTATCTAAACAACCATGACAGATGTTATAATTACAGAATTGGAGTCACTATTGAGAGTGATTATCTTACTGTTACATTTGCTTAAAGGGCAGCAGAGGAGGTGGCTCAAAATTAAGCTCCGAGACATTCAAATAACAAAAAGAAGTCATATCTATTTTAAAAAAGAAGTCTTAAGTTAATAAAGGTTGATGGAAAAAAGTTAAAATGGACAATATGAAAGTTACAGAACAAGGCAGAGGATAATTCTTGTCTAGCAAAGGCACTGTATAGACATAAGGGATCCAGAGAGTTGTCTACATGCATTTTTATATCATTTCTGAAAAAAAAAATCAACAGAATTCAAAAGTTACATTCAACTCTCTGAATCAAAACATCAAGCCTCCAAATTTTTAGTATCAGTTGTCAAAAATGATCTAAAACTAAAGCGTTGAGCCAAAAGGTTTGGTGAGGAGTCAGGACTTAAAAGGAAGAGGAACAGAGAAGGCAACAAGTCCTCACGCTCCC
>NW_020904254.1:0-1521 GCF_003984885.1 Neopelma chrysocephalum | reverse complement strand
CTGCTGAGGCACATGGAGAACAGGGAGGTGATTTGAGACAGCCAGCACGGCTTCACCAAAGGCAAATCCTGCCTGACCAACCCAGTGGCCTTCTATGATGGGATGATACATGAATGGACAAGGGAAGGGCTACAGCTATCGTCTGTCTGGATTTCTGTACAGCCTTTGACATTCTTCTTTCTAAATTGAAGAGAGGTGGATTTGATGGGTGGACTGTTAGATGGATAAGAATTTGCTTGGACAGTTGCATCCAGAGGGTAGTGGTCCACGGCTCAGAGTCCCGATGGACATCAGTGATAGGTGTTGTCCCTCAGGGGTCCATACTGGGACCAGTGTTATTTAATATCTTCATCCATGACACAGACAAAGGAATCAAGTGCACCCTCAGTGGATTTGCAGATGACACCAAGCTGAGTGGTGCAGTTGATGCTCCAAAAGGATGGAATGCTATCCAGAGGGACCTGGATAAGCTCTAGAAGTGGGCCCATGTGAACCTCATGAGGTTTAACAAAGGCAAGTGGAAGGTGCTGCACCTGGATCGGGGCAATGCCCAGTATCAATCCAGGCTGGGGGATGAATGGATCAAGAACAGCCCTCTGGAGAAGGACTTTGGGGTGCTGGTGGGTGAGAGGCTGGACATGAGCCATCGATGTGCACTCACAGCAGAGACCTGATTGTGGCCTTCCAGTGCCTGAAGGGAGCTGACAGGAAAGATGGAGAGGGACTAGTTACAAGGCCAGGTGGTGATAGGATGAGTGGGAGTGTTTTCAAACTGACAGAGGGAAGGTTTAGATTAGATATTAGGAGGAAATTTTTCCCTGTGAGGGTGGTGAGGCACTGGCACGGGTTGCCCAGGGAAGCTGTGGATGCCATGTCCCTGGAAGTGTTCAAGGCCGGGTTGGGTGGGGCTCCAAGCAACCTGGTGTAGTTGAAGGTGTCCCTGCCCATGGCAGGGGGCTGGTACCAGATGATCTTTGAAGTTCCTTACCACCCAAACCATTCTGTGAATCTATGGATTCTTTGTTGGTTTTTAATTTGTAAAGCTGTTTGGTTTTACAGAATTTTTATGAGTTTCATTCTTGACACATTGAAGCTACTTTCTGTAGCAATGCATTTAATGTGTACGTACCATAGAAGCTATTTCCTGTTGTTCTGTAAAGTCAATTAGCTATTTACCAAATACCACATTTCATGTCTGTGCCCTTTCTTATTTCATTGTGCAGCATGAAAAAAGGCAAATGTGAATCATGCAAATTAGTGTCTGGACAAATACATCATGTACTTTACACACTTGAATTCTTTCCTAAGAGAGATTGGGGTGCACCTTTTATTTATCTCACAGATATTTATTTACCAGAGCCCCTCATTTTTTTCTATGACAGACTCATGTTTTTAGATATTTTGCATGATATTAGTTTCTCTGTGTGTCCTTTTTGGTTTTATTGTATGTGTAATATTTAGTTATTCTGTGTTGCAAGTGTAACAAAGAAGATGGATTTCCCCATTCCTTTTCTTGTTTTT
>NW_020904253.1:0-641 GCF_003984885.1 Neopelma chrysocephalum | reverse complement strand
TGGCCCTGCAAGACATCAATGACCATTCGCCCGTTTTCCCCGAGGAACAAGTCACTTTTAAGATTCCCGAAAGGGGCGACCCTGGCTCTCGTTTCCCACTGGACGCTGCTCGGGACCTCGATGTTGGCAGCAACAGTGTCCAGGCATACAGCATATCACCCGAGAACGCGTACTTTAGCGTCTCCTATGGGAGTCGGATTACAGGCAAGATGTCTGTTGAACTGGTCTTGGAAAAGCCACTGGACAGAGAGGAGCAGGCAGAGATGGATTTCAATCTCATTGCTGTAGATGGGGGTTCTCCACCCAGGAGTGGGACCACTCAAGTCCATATTGTCGTCCTAGATGTCAATGACAATTCCCCAATCTTCACACAGGAGGAGTACATGGGGAAGGTTTTAGAAAACATGCCAAAAGGCTCTGTGATTCTGAGCGTGTTGGCAACTGATCGGGATGCAGGAGTTAATGGGGAAGTCTCCTATCAGTTCAGACAGGCAAAGGACCAGAGTGATTCAGCATTTGAGATTGATCCCATAACGGGTGAAATTAAACTCACAAAGCCTCTGGACTTTGAGGCAGCGGAAACTCACGAACTCAGTGTGAGGGCCACAGATGGGGGGGGCCTTTCAGCAATCTGCAAGGTG
>NW_020904252.1:0-676 GCF_003984885.1 Neopelma chrysocephalum | reverse complement strand
TCCATGTCAGGGTCCTCAGGTGGTCTCGAACCTGATCTTCTCTTACAGTGGGAGGGACTTGGCTCCCCCAGTCCCTGCCTTGAGCTCCATCCACTTGATAGGTGTGGGAAGAGTCACTGCCAGGCATGAGGGGTTGAGTACCACAGTATTCTCCTGCTCTGTTGTTACCAGCTTGCCAGTTGTGTTCATCGCGGGAAGATCAGGGGGGTTTTACCTTGTTTTTCTGGCTGATATACCTGTAGAAACCCTTCTTGCTATTCTTTGTATCCCTTGTTGAGTTCAGCTGCAGCTGTGCCTTGAATTCCTGACCCTACCCCTAAAAAACTAGGCAACATGCCTATACTCTTTCTAGGACACCTGTCTCTGCTTCCACTGCCTGTGCATTTCTTTCTTGTCCCTTGGTTTGACCAGTAAGTCTTCCCTTGGCCATTCTTGTCTCTTCCCTTCTTTCCCTGATTTCTTACACATGGATTCAAGAGGTCTGTCCCAGTGTGTGTAAACCATCCTTAAACATCTGTCAGCTCTGTCCTGCTCCCTTGTTCCTCAAGGCATTTTCCTAGGGAGACACCCTGAATAACTCCTTGAATAGGTGGAAGTGTGCTTTCCTAAAATTCAGCATACTGAATTTACTCTTTGCCTGATCCATTTCCATCAGGACTGTGAACTCCACCAGTGC
>NW_020904251.1:0-529 GCF_003984885.1 Neopelma chrysocephalum | reverse complement strand
TCTATTGTTACCAGCTTGCCAGTTGTGTTCATCACGGGAAGATCAGGGGGGTTTTACCTTGTTTTTCTGGCTGATATACCTGTAGAAGCCCTTCTTGCTATTCTTTGTATCCCTTGTCGAGTTCAGCTGCAGCTGTGCCTTGAATTCCTGACCCTGTCCCTAAAAAACTAGGCAATATTAGTATAGTGTCCTATACTCTTTCTAGGACACCTGTCTCTGCTTCCACTGCCTGTGCATTTCTTTCTTGTCCCTTGGTTTGGCCAGCAAGTCTTCCCTTGGCCATTCTGGTCTCTTCTCTTCTTTTCCTGATTTCTTACACATGGATTCAAGAGGTCTGTCCAAGTGTGTGGAAACCATCCTTAAACATCTGTCAGCTCTGTCCTGCTCCCTTGTTCCTCAAGGCATTTTCCTAGGGAGACACCCTGAATAACTCCTTGAATAGGTGGAAGTGTGCTTTCCTAAAATTCAGCATACTGAATTTGCTCTTTGCCTGATCCATTTCCATCAGGACTGTGAACTCCACCAGTGC
>NW_020904250.1:0-626 GCF_003984885.1 Neopelma chrysocephalum | reverse complement strand
CCCCCCCCATCTGTGGCCCTCACACGGAGTTCATGGTGCTCTGCTGCCTCAAAGTCCAGAGGCTTTCTAAGTTCAATTTCACCCGTTGTGGGATCAATCATAAATGCTGGGTCGCTCTGGTCCTTTGCTTGGCTGAATTGATAGGAGATGTCTCCATTAATTCCTTCATCCTGATCAGTTGCCAACACAGTCAGAACCACAGAGCCCTCTGGCATGTTTTCCAAAACCCGCGCAAGGTACACCTCCTGTGTGAACACTGGGGAATTGTCGTTTGCATCCAGAACTGTAATGTGAATTTGTGTGGTCCCACTCCTGGGTGGAGAGCCTCCATCCACAGCAATGAAACTGAAATCCATCTCTGCCTGCTCCTCTCTGTCTAGAGGCTTTTCCAAGACCAGTTCAACATATTTGTCATCGTCACTCCGAGTGCCAGAAAAGACACTAAAGTACTCGTTCTTGGGAGAGATGCTGTATGCCTGGATACTGTTTATACCAACATCGAGGTCCCGAGCCCCCTCCAGAGGGAAACGAGAGCCCGGGTCGCTCGTTTCGGGGATCTTAAAAGTGACTCGTTCCTCGGGGAAAACGGGCGAATGGTCATTGATGTCGTGCAGGGCCACCTCGAC
>NW_020904249.1:0-306 GCF_003984885.1 Neopelma chrysocephalum | reverse complement strand
ACACAGTAAGATCTTCCTTTGGCCAATAAGAGAGCATTGGGTGTTCTGTCTCCTTGCAGTACAGCAGCACAAACGGTGTTGGGATAGACTGTAACTGCGCAGAGTTGTGAAAATATGTTTTTTGTCTTTGGGTGCATTGCATGAAAACTCACATGTCTTTCAAAGAGCATTTTCTGAAGGTAGAATCAAGATGATCTTGTGAAATGGACTTTGAGTTTTGTCTCCTCACTGCTGCTCCTGGATTCAGCGGAATTGAACCGGGAAGCTATCCCTGCATGATTTTTTGGCTTTGTGTTAGAGCATTTG
>NW_020904248.1:0-1291 GCF_003984885.1 Neopelma chrysocephalum | reverse complement strand
GAGCCACCTCCGCTTCTCGGCCGCCAGCTGCTGCGACACCCTGCCGGTCCGAACAACACCTTCTGATCATCCGGTTTTAGATGATTTTGTCACTTCAGATCAAGTTGCCGAAAGCGGTGGGCAAGCATCCTCTCAGGTACGTTAATTTTTTAACTTTATTTTGTGTTTAGGATTCTTAGCGTAGCCATAGGCATTTCATAGGGTTCACAGGCTTGGAAATTACGTTTTAAGATGGTCACCAGCCCGTGGATGTCACCTCCTGAACGTGTCTGAGTCGGCTGTGTGTGTTTTATGTGTCCTATTCTCTATCACCCGCCAGAGCTCATTTTATCTAGCTTTCCCTAAGGGTGGAAAGTTCCATTTCATGTGCAACTTGACAAGGAAAACTCATTCTTCTGGTCTTCTTCTGTCACTTCTTTGAATTTTTTAAATACTTGCTAGTACCCAGTTCCCAGCATTTCATCTAAATTCCTGTATCAGCTCTCAAATTCTGGTAGAATTGGACAACCTCGTAGCTTGAAAGCCAACACCTTTAAAGTCCCAGTTTTCTTCGAAATCTACCTTCAACAAACGAATTAGTCAATCCTACTTAAGGGTACTAGAAGTTTTACGAAGACATTCGTGTTAGTGCAGAATTCCTCTGATAGCCCACCGAGTTTTTTTCTCTGCTGCTAGGCTTAACATTTAGATTCAATGTAAATGTATTTGTCGATTACTGTACAGGCATAGTCATTGAAATAGGGTATATTTCCTAGAATATACATTTTTAAAGTGTTTAAAAACAAAGTACGATTCATCACTATCTCCTTATAGTGTAACTAATTTCGGAATGGGAGTTAATCTGGAAAACAGCGATTTGGAGGGTACCTCAGTGTGTGAAGATGCATGAATATGTGTGTCTGGGTTGCTATGGGTGATTGTCGCCATAAAGGAGGTAGTGAATTGGCGGCGACAGGTTTCAGAAAAGTCCCCCGCGCCACCATGTAAATAACCACATCCATCTCTAGACCTTATATAGAGATGTTCACAGTATTGCCATCTCTTGGCTTCTGAAACGCTACAAATTCAAATCCACTTCCTGTTCTGAAAGGTTATTAATTCGTTACCGTGAGTTGTGCACAGGTGCAGCTGGAGGAAAAGGAATTATTCTTCACTGGTTGAACTGCCAAAGTTAGCAGGAAAACATATTTTCTAAATATATCTTCCTGAGAAGGTCATGACATTGGCATCTGCAGAGATGCAGCGTTAGTGTATGTGCAAGAACAACTCCACCGAATAGATAGAGTGGAGA
>NW_020904247.1:0-857 GCF_003984885.1 Neopelma chrysocephalum | reverse complement strand
GTAATGGAGTCAGGGCTTGATGAATTTGGCCTTCAGGAGTTTGCTGAGGCAAAATTCCAGCTGTGAGCAGGGACTTGCTGCCATCCCAGCCCTGGGTAAGTGGTTTTTTTTTCGCTTGTACATCTGGAAGGGGGACAGCTGGGGGGGCTTGGTGCTGCATTTCCTTATCCAAGTGTTTTTCCCTGTCCTGGTGAGCAGTGGGACAGCTCGCGTGTTCCCGATGCTCCGGCTGTAGGACCCTCCTTGCCCGCCAGAGGCTGCTGGTGCAGTTCGGAAACATCCCTAATTCCCGCTGCATCCTTCTCGCTCCGAAGGATGAGCGGGGGTAAAATGAGGCCAGAATGGCCCGGGAGAAGTTGCTTCCCTTCCAAATGTGTGAAGGGATCGCGTGTTTTCCGAGCGTGCGGGGTGTCACCCCTGGGAAAAGGTGGCAGGGCTGAGCCTGGGGGTGGTTTTTGTCCCTCTCTGCCTCATTCACCCCGGAAAACTCGGTCTGTGAAATCCCTGCGGGTGTTTGACTTTTCAGTCGTCCTGGATGTGCCTCCTGCTCTCCAGCAGGGAGGGAAGGGAGGCACTGGATGAGCATTCAGGGTCCAGCCTCCCCTTTTTGGGTGGGGATGAACCAACCCCAAGGGCAGAGCTGCACACAACAACCCTTGGCTGCTCTGGGAGAAGCCTCACTGCCATGGAGAGGTTTTCCTCGGTGGAGAAGGGGTTTTTTTCAGTTAAAAAAGAAAAAAGAGCTGCTGCCCCAGATCAGGGCATTCCCTGGAGCCCGGGATCCCTTTCCCTCCCACTGCAGAGCCCTTCGCACATCTCATATCCCCAAAACTGTGCATCCCTGACACCTCCAAACA
>NW_020904246.1:0-472 GCF_003984885.1 Neopelma chrysocephalum | reverse complement strand
TAAAAATTACTAAAACGGAGAATCGTGGGGTTTTAATTATTATTTTTTTAAAAATGGCTAAAACGGCGAATCCTGGTTTTATTATTATTTAAAATAAAAATGGCTAAAAAGGTGAATCGCAGGGGTTTTTCTATTATTTAAAAAATAAAAATGGCTAAAACGCTGAATCGTGGTTTTATTATTGTTTTTTAAAAAATTACTAAAATGGTGAATCGTGGGAGTTTTTCTATTATCATTTTAAAAATAAAAATGGCTAAAACAGCGAATCTATTTCTATTTAAAAAAAAATTGTTTAAAAGGCAAATTGTGTGTTTATTATTATTTTAAAAAATAAAAATGGCTAAAATGGAGAATCATTTTAATAAATACTGTTAAGAAAAGCTGTTAAGGGTTTCTGTAAAAATTGTCATTTAGCATCTAAATGTTCTCTCTCCCTGGATATAAAAGCTTGGGGCAAACCAACTGTATGGAT
>NW_020904245.1:0-378 GCF_003984885.1 Neopelma chrysocephalum | reverse complement strand
GAGCTGCAGCTCCCGCCTGTCTGTGAATGCCAGGAGGAGGAACTGGGTGAGGGAGCTGCTGTTGGGCATTTGCTGCTTCCCAGCACATGAAACATGAAAAGACAGGGAGAAGTTAAGACAGACTCCTCTAAGCAAAGACACTTTATTTCTCAGAAATCCCCCAAACCGAAAGGCTTTTCGTTTCCCTTCTTTGTGCTGGCTGAGGGTGCTGTGAGGAACAGGAGCTCTGCCCATGTGCTGCCAAGGGCTCAGTTTTCCCCTGCTCCAGTGGGGACATGGAGCTGGTCTGTGACAGCATCAAACACTCCCAAGGGATGTCAGGCATCATCCACCTTGAATGGAAAAGTTCAATCTCTGCTCTCAAGACATGGAACAGTG
>NW_020904244.1:0-755 GCF_003984885.1 Neopelma chrysocephalum | reverse complement strand
CTCCTCATGTCCCCCCACGTGTCCACCCTGCCGTGACAGGGTTGGGATGTCACTGTGGGTCACCCTGCCACGTCCCCGTGTCCTCCCCGTGTGCCCTCCTGTCCCCCCTCAGCCGCAGCGTGTGCACGGTGTCCCCCATGTCCCCCCGTGTCCCCCCGTGTCCCCTCACCCCTCAGCATGTGCGCCACGGTGTCCCCCATGTCCCCCTCTGTCCTCCCGTGTCCCCCCGTGTCCCCTCACCCCTCAGCATGTGCACCACGGTGTTGCCCATGGCCACCACCACGGACTTGGTGCAGGTGACGCCGGTGGCCCCGCAGGGGACGTTCTCGGCGGTGACGGCGAACAGCCCGGTGGCCTCGCGGGCCAGCAGGTACTCGCAGTCCCCCGCGAAGGTGAAGGCGCGGCCGTCGAAGGTGACATAGTGGGGGTCCCCGGTGGCCACGCAGGTCCCCGCGCACTCCTCGCTCCCGCAGTGCCACCGCTGCCGCCGGCACACGCTGCGGGACGGGCTCGGTGCCACCGCCGTGTCACCGGGGGGCGTGGCGGGGGGCTGGGGGTGTCACCGGGGGCCCGCGGGGGGCTGGGGGTGTCGCTGAGGAGTTAGTGAGGGTCTGAGGGTGTCCCCGTGGGGGTGGCAGGGGTCCGGGGAGGCCGGTGGAGGTTTGGGGGTGTCCCCGCGGGGGCTGGAAGAGGTGCGGGGGTGTCCCTGAGGGTTGGCAGGGGTCTGGGGGTGTCACCAGGGGGCTGGCAGGGGC
>NW_020904243.1:0-416 GCF_003984885.1 Neopelma chrysocephalum | reverse complement strand
GGTCATGGAGGCTCCTGAAATTGAAACAAACCACCTATTCAAAAGAGATTTATTTGATGAACCAGTTAAACCCCAGCAGTTACAGATCCAACAACAGCTGGAAACAGATTCGTGATGTCAGATGGAATTGTTACGACCTGACTGACCTTAGGAATCCCAACGGTTTGAGCAGGACAACCTGGAATGCACGTGCCTGAGGCACTGAGGGCTCTCCCTGGGGCTCCTGGGGACTCCCAGTGTCACAAAGGGGGCTCTGCCTGCCCCCTGAGGTCACAAAGGGGGTTCTGCCTGCCCCATGAGGTCACAAAGGGCTATAATGGGCCATGGGACACGGGGCACTGCAGGTGGGCACCACCTCAGCCTCTGCCACCCCAGCAGTGTTGGGATCCCATCACTGGGACCCCGCAGGTCACTGA
>NW_020904242.1:0-338 GCF_003984885.1 Neopelma chrysocephalum | reverse complement strand
GCCACCTGACTCCATTTGGTCACCTGAGCACCTCTAGGGGCTGCCCTGGACAGAAGGAACAGTGACAGGTTCTCCTGTCCTACATGTGAGCCCCTTCTGCCACTGAAGTTGGCCAAAACAATGTCCCAGCAGCCTCCAGGAAGATTCCACAGCTGCTGCCCTGTCCCGAGGAACTGCTCCATTGGAGCCTGCAGTTCCCAGCAGGAATCTCAGTCACCTCTGGCCTCTCAGAAGGAACCAGGGCTTTGTGTCCCAGCAGGTCACTCCTGGCTTTGGTCTTCCTTCATTCCCATGGCAGCTGGGACAAGGAGTCACCTGCAGGGGCCTGTTTTGGGCCC
>NW_020904241.1:0-345 GCF_003984885.1 Neopelma chrysocephalum | reverse complement strand
CCTGTCTTTTAGTACAGTTAGGAACCCTGGTTATTTTTGCATAAACCTTTGCTTCCCCGTCTTGCTAAAATGTCCCACGGATGCATCAGAGCCTCTGGATTCACTGGAAGAGAGAAGCCTGGTTTACTTCCAGTGGGATTCACCCCGCACCATGTAAAGGTGAATGATTCAGATCTTGGACAGTCTCCCAGATCTTTGTGTGCTGACAGAGCACCAGGGGATGAGCTCCCACATGTGAGGAGAGCTGGGATTAATCTCTCTCACCAAGGTCTAAGAACTGAGCCATGCCTTACCTTGCTTTGTTTGGATTGCCTCTCCTTCCTTTGCCTTGCCTTGCCTTGCTTC
>NW_020904240.1:0-2778 GCF_003984885.1 Neopelma chrysocephalum | reverse complement strand
TGTCTCCCAAATAACTTTGATAGAAGAAAAAAGAAAACTGGACTTGATTTCAGTTCCTGTTCCTCTCAGGAGATGTCTTTCCTGACACCGTCCCTGCTCTTCTGCCCTCACAGGCAGCACTGGGACTTTGTTTTTCCTGGTGATTTGCTCCCTTCTAGCCCAGTCTGCAGCCACTTGGGATTTCTGTATAATCAGAAGTTCTACTCAGCTTTACTGAGCAAGTGAGAAGCAGAACTGGCACACAAACTCTCCGTAGTCTGTGGTGTATTAATGAGTGAAATTCTCCCAGTTTTAAGCAGAGAGTTGTGCTATTTATCATAGCAAATAAAATAAGGAAGAATTAGTAAAAATGGGGCAATGTTTGTAATTTTTCTGCATATCTCTAAAATATTTCTTTGTGTGAACTCCCTTTCATCACTTCATATTTGTGTCTCAGTTATTTGCCTTATCTCTGACTGTTTCAGAAGGAGAGCTTTTCTGTTCTTGTCTTCCCAGCTCATAACTTTTATTCCTAGGATCAACTCTCTTCTCACATTTTTAAGAAAGCAGGTTTTTATGATGTGGTAAGGATTACTGAGCACAGTATGAGTGAAGTCTTGCCAGAGATTTCATTACTACTTCCTTACATTTACATCCTACATTTAAAGCACTATGTTGGCTTTTAAATTTGTTCCTAAAGTTGTCTAGACTTTAGAGAAAAAAAAGAAAGAAAAAACAGGAAAAAATGAGAAAAAAAAAGCAACAAAAAGAACAAAGAAAAAAGAGAAAAAAAGAAAAAAGATAAAGAAAAAAGGGAATAAATAAAGAAGAAAGAAAAAAGAAAAGAAAGAAAAAAGAAAAGAAAGAACGAAAAAGGAGAAAATAAAAGAAGACAGAAAAACTAAAAACCAAAAAGTCCCATCCTGTTCACCGCAAGGACTACAACTCCCACAAAACAAGGGCATATTGTGCATCAGTGTAATGCTAACCCAAAGCAAGGCTTCTGGCTTCAGCCACTTGTATTCACAGCACTAACTGTGGGGGTGTTTCAAGAAGACAGTTCTCCCACCCCTGCTACAGATTTTTCTGATATCTGGAGTTATTTCAGGTATGTCCACCTTGCCTGAAACAGACTAAATCTCAGGAGTCATGAGATGAAAAGTCAAGCTTCCTCTCCTTCAGCTAGCTGTGGTACCCCTCCGAATCATACCGCCCTCGCTAATTCCCAAATGGCAGAGCTAAGTAGCTAAAGATGGAAATGAGAACTATGGGAAGGTGTGTGTTTGTTTGTTTTAAATAACTATTCTCCAAGAGTAACAGAAAAAAGAAAGAAGACTCTTTTAGTTTTTCTCTCTCACTGCAGCCTCTGCTGCCATTGCCGCTCGCTTCCCCCCTCCTGCCGTGCCCCCTCCACCCCCCGTGGGACAGAGAGGAAGAGAGAAGCTGCTGGAGGTATTTTTAGTTTCTTCTCTCGCTGCTGCAGCCACCGCCGGGCTCACCGTCAATCTGCTGTTCCCTGGGCTGCTCCTCATGGAACCCCTGGGGACCCCCGCAAGGAGTCTGGCTGGCTCTGCAGAAACAGCTCTCAGCGCTGCCGCTCCTGTCGCTGGGATCTCTGCCGCTCTGCCAGCACTGCCTTCCCCTCGGCCCGGCTCGGCGCAGCAGCTTGAACAATCCCAAAGCAAATTCCTATGCTCCTGCGTCCACCTGAGACACTCTAACGGGAGGGGAATTTCCCGGACTCCCAATCATGGGTTCTAACAGTAACTAACAAACCCATGCTCACTTCTCCCCGCACACACACACAACTCCCAACACACTCGCACTACCACGGTACCGTTAGCAACACTGTGAGCTCACAACGACGCATTGGACAGACAACACAGTTAACACGAGTTAGCAGAAATACGGGAAGGCAGCTCTCCAGCCTGCCTGGTTTTTTTCTTGCACTGCTGCCACTGGGCTGCCCTTGTGCGCATTGCTCTGCTGTTCTCTGCCTGCTTCCCAGGGCATTTGCTGCTGCTTTGCTGCCTTCTTAGTAGCTACATCAAAAAGTACTTTCTTGGCAGTGTCCCAAGTGTCTATGCAAAATGCTGTCTGAGTATCTACCCCATTTTGTTTGCACCAAATATGCAAGGTGCAGAGTGCTTGTTCTTCATACTTAACATCAAGTTTCTCTAGTATTTTAGTTAATACAGTCACAATCGACTTTTCCTCTGTAGTATTCTATGCTCCCATTATGTTCTCAACAGCTCACCTTCTCTCCAGGTGTCTGTAAATAATTAGGTCTGGACTTCAACTCTCAGATCTGCCGACTTTGGCTATGCTGAGTTCCGCCGTCACCGCTCTCTCTCACTGTGGTCCTTTTTGCAATAAATCACATCGGGGTTCACCAATTGATGGCAGCCTAAAGATGCACTCAGACTGCAAGTTGGCTAGCAAGGATTTTATTATAAACAAATTCGTTCTTTTTATCCCTTTTTTCCCCATCCACGTGCCCGTATTTCATCTCTAATTGGTCTCTAGCTTCTGTTCATATGCCCCATCTCGTCTCCTGACAGGTCGCTGGTATCTCTTCTCATGTCCAAACACATCTTTCTATCTGCAGCTGTTTCTCTTCTCTTCTCTTCTCTTTCTCACACTTTCTACCTTAATGATGTTTTACTTGTTCCTTTGCCAGGCTACAGCTGTAGCTCAAGGTCAAAGCTACTTGCTACAGTATCACAGATCAAAACATATCTACCCTCCATCCATCATTAATAATTCCCATGGGCAGAAGAGCCAAACTGTGGCTCCCAG
>NW_020904239.1:0-368 GCF_003984885.1 Neopelma chrysocephalum | reverse complement strand
TCGGGTGAGGGGGGTGACGCAGCCCCGGTAGACGAGATCTGCTGGGAGTCAGGGGACGGGCTAGGGAATTCTAGGGAAGGGGCAGTGGGAGTAATAAAAGCCTGCCTCTGGGAGTCAGGCGGGATATGTATAACATTAGTTGAGGGAGGCAGTGGGCACGGAGACTCAGCGAAAGGATTGCCGATGTCTCCCAAACGCTGTGCAGCGGCTCGAGCAGCCTGTTGTTCGGCTTTATGTTGCTGCAAAGCATTAGAAACAGCCTGCCACTGCTTGCCCAACTTTTTAGCCACTTTATCGTCATTCAATAAATCCTCCCACAATTTATCCCCGTACCGTTTCCATTCATCTTCATCAAAGACCGTATTGGG
>NW_020904238.1:0-875 GCF_003984885.1 Neopelma chrysocephalum | reverse complement strand
GGAGGAAGCAGGGGGCCAGTGAACCCCTCTGAGGCTACGGGAGACCCGCTGTAGTGTCAAAGCTGGACCAGGTCCTGAAATCAAGAACTGGATGAGTTTCCTTGCTGTCAGCAGCAGCAGAAGACATTAAAATCAGCAGCAGATCAGCCCTGAACAGAGACAGCGATGGCTAAAAGCCAAAAAAATAACCAGCAGCAACGAGATAACGAGAGAGGCAGAGATGTTCCTGCAGGAGGGAGAACTGGCAACAAAACAGAGGAAAACTCAAAAAAACTGGTTTGGGGTAAGACTGGATTAATTCCCAAACCCCAGAGACCTCCTGAAGAGGAGGGGTGGATTTCCAAACCCTGAGGGAGTCCCGAAATGCAGCAGCAGCTTCAGAGTGTAATAAATTAGCAGCAGTAGTTTAATTTACTCATCAAATTAGTAGCAGTAGTTTACTTATTAAATTGTATTATGAGTTATATTCTATTCTTTTATACACATATATGTCAATATAATCAATGTTCTGTTAAGTTTAGGAGATTGTAAATAGTTGTAGAATGGTTCAGAGGAGTTTAATTCAATGTAAATATATATTGTGTGTGTAAATAAACCTTTGTAAATGTTTTCCCTGGACTTTTATTGAAGGAAAAGAGGAGTTTAATTCAATGTAAATATATATTGTGTGTGTAAATAAACCTTTGTAAATATTTTCCCCTGGACTTTGATTGAAGGAAAAGAGGAGTTTAATTCAATGTAAATATATATTGTGTGTGTAAATAAACCCTTGTAAATATTTTCTCCTGGACTTTTATAGAAGGAAAAGAGGAATTTAATTTAATGCAAATATATATGTGTGTGTAAATAAACCTTTGTAAATATTTTCCCCTGGA
>NW_020904237.1:0-396 GCF_003984885.1 Neopelma chrysocephalum | reverse complement strand
GTGTCAGAGTGGTTTGAGTTGTCACTGTGGTGCCCATTCTCAATGTTCTGATTTTTGGAAAAGATTAAAGGAGGTAAGGATGAAGCTTTGGGGATTCCCAGGAGTGTTTCACTGAATAAAGCAATAGTTCTAGTAGCCGTGTCTTGGGAAATTGTTGCTCTTGGAGATTATTTTAAAGGGGAGGTGATTTCTGGCCTCAAAGGGGAGGTTAGGAAGCTGTTAATGCTGTTGTGTCAAACCTTTCATTCAGGCTTTATCCTGACCTGACTTTCATGTGCCTGATGCATCCACCTTATAAAGATGGATAAGCTTTAACATTTCACATATGTGTGTCACCCCTGAGACAGAGCACTTCTCTCTTTCATGTTTGAGTGGGCACATGGAGTTACATCCCTG
>NW_020904236.1:0-395 GCF_003984885.1 Neopelma chrysocephalum | reverse complement strand
CTTGGCAGAATCAGTA
Organism: Neopelma chrysocephalum; assembly: GCF_003984885.1. Lineage (NCBI taxonomy): Eukaryota > Metazoa > Chordata > Aves > Passeriformes > Pipridae > Neopelma > Neopelma chrysocephalum. The sequence continues at coordinate 379 of NW_020904236.1, read as the reverse complement.
GGGAAAGAAGACCCTGTTGAGCTTGACTCTAGTCTGGCGCTGGGAAGAGACACGAGAGGCGTAGAATAAGTGGGAGGCCGGGCATGTGCTGGGCAGTGCAGGGCGACCCGCCCACCGGCGTCCCGGCCGTCGGTGAAATACCACTACTCTGATGGTAGTGGAACTACCAGAGAATGCAACTCACCCAGCGAAGGAGGGGTGAGCCCCGAGGGGGGCTCTCGCTTCTGGCACCAAGTGCCCAGGGCCCGGGGGCCTGGTATCAATAGCAGGGCATGTGGGAGGCCTCTCATTGCCTTCACTTCCCTCTGTGGGGATATGCGGGGCTGGACGCTCAGTGGAACTCACCGTCACAGAGGGTGGCAGTGGCAGTTGGACCCTC
>NW_020904235.1:0-1054 GCF_003984885.1 Neopelma chrysocephalum | reverse complement strand
TGCACACACAGAGTTCCATTGTGGGACTTTTCCTCTGACACTTTTCCGTGTCCCCTTTTATTCCTCTTCTCTCATGAGCAGCACCCACTGTTTGTCTTTTAGTCAGCCAGAATTCCCAGCATGGCCCTAAAGCAGTGCCCTGATCCCACACATTCCCCTCCCCTCATGTGCTGGCTGTGTTCAGCCACCAGAGAAAAACACAGGCTACCATGCAGAGCGTTCCAAGTGGGTTTCCACTTTGGCAAACAGCACTCTCTTGATGGAAAACACCAGTCAAGGCCAAAACACTCCTTTTGGATCCTGATTAACTGAATGCAGCTGCTGCTGCCTTAACTTGTTCCCACAAAAATTCTCAGGGTTCCTTTGCTTCCAGGAGGCCTCACATATCACAATGGCCTCTTGGTTCCATGAGCTTCCACAGTCTCCAAAGGTTCCTTTAGTTCCATGAGGCCCTGCAGTCCCCAAATGCCCTTTGGATTCTCAGAGATTTCCCATTGTCCCAGGGTCCCTTGTGCTTCACAAGTAGCTGCAGTGGGACAGTGGCCCCTTGGTTCCGTGAGCTCTGCAGTGTTCCAGGAATCCTTGGGTTCCAGGAGAGCCTGCAGATTCACAAGGACCACTTAAATCCAGGAGGTTCTGCAGGGTCCCAATGGCCCCTGGATTCTGGGAGGTTCAGAAATATGTCAGGGCTGAGAAAATTTGGATTGTTGAGGCTGGAGAAGAGAAGGCTTTGGGCTGACCTAATTGTGGCCTTGCAGTGCCTGAAGGGAGCCAACAAGAAAGATGGAGAGAGACTTTGGACAAGGGCCTGGAGGGACAGGACAAGGGGCAGTGGCTTCACACGGATAGAGGGAAGGGTTCTGGGAGATAGTAGCAAGGAATTCTTGACTCTGAGGGTGCTGAGATGCTCTTTAAGGCCCCTCCCAAGCCAAAACATTCCGTGATTCTGGGACTGGTGGGTGAGGTGGTGGTGGGAGCCATCTGGGGTGCAGGGACCCAAAATGAGGGAGTTTTCCATTGTGGGGGAAGGAAGGAGGGGGCAGCAGAACTGACC
>NW_020904234.1:0-437 GCF_003984885.1 Neopelma chrysocephalum | reverse complement strand
TCAATAGTTATAAAAGCCTGACCTGTTCAGGCAAATCAGGTACCATGGGGAGATCACCCTCTTTGAACCACTTACTTCTCTGGATGACTGAAAACTGCAGGACACACTGGCACTGCTTGCATTAACCTGTCTTTTAGTACAGTTAGGAACCCTGGTTATTTTTGCATAAACTGTTGCTTCCCTGTCTTGCTAAAATGCCCCATGGATGCATCAGAGCCACTGGATTCACTGGAAGAGAGAAGCCTGGTTTCCTTCCAGTGGGATTCACCCCTCACCATGTAAAGGTGAATGATTCAGATCTTGGACAGTCTCCCAGATCTTTGTGTGGTGACAGAGCACCAGGGGTTGAGCTCCCACATGTGAGGAGAGCTGGGATTAATCTTTCTCACCAAGGTCTAAGAACTGAGCCATTTGTTTGGATTGCCTCTCCTTCCTTT
>NW_020904233.1:0-402 GCF_003984885.1 Neopelma chrysocephalum | reverse complement strand
ATCCCAGTATAACTTCAACCCTTCCCAGTGCCTCCCAGTATAACATTCACCCTCCCCAGTGCCTCCCAGTGCCTCCCAGTGGCACCTGTCGCTCCAGTCCTCCCTCCTCCTCTCGTCCCTCTCCCGGGATCTGTCGTAGTCGCTCCGTTCCCGACGGAATTTGTCCCGGCGCCGCCGATCGTACTCATCGTCACTGTCCCCCATCCTGCTGGGGGGACCCCAAAATCGCACCTGGGACCCCCCCAACAAACCCCGGCCCCCCCCAAAACCACCCCTGGGACCCCCCAAAAAAACCCCAAACCCCCCCAGGAACCCTCAAAACCACACCTGGGACCCCCCAAAAAAACCCCAAACTCCCCCAGGAACCCCCAAAATCAAACCTGGGAACCCCAAAATCACACC
>NW_020904232.1:0-389 GCF_003984885.1 Neopelma chrysocephalum | reverse complement strand
TCAGCCCTCTCGGAAGCCTCTCCCCCGGCCGGGTTATCTAATGGCTGGGGCAGAGCCTTTAAATGTCACCCACTGCAGTGAGCGGGAGGGGAGGGCAGCGCGGGTGACACAGGATGGGAGAAACAGGAGCAAAACAGTATCGATTTCCAGCCAATTATCACTGTTATCAAAGCGGCGCAATTAAAGGATGAGGCCGCGCTGCCAAGGACCCGCCTGCCCCTGTGAGGCGAGGCACGGGCTGAGCACGCACGGACACACAGACAGACACAGACACACAGACACACAGAGACACACACAGACACACAGATAGACAGACACAGAGACACACAAAGAGACACACACAGACACACAGACACACAGAGACATACAGACACACAGATGACACACAC
>NW_020904231.1:0-823 GCF_003984885.1 Neopelma chrysocephalum | reverse complement strand
CTGGGGCAGCGGCTGCAGGGGGGGGATGGCAGCAGCTTCAGCTCCACAGCACTTCCTGGGGGGAGCTCAGCCCGGGGGGGATGGGCAGGGACCTGATGGGGATGGACAGGGGCCCAGTAGGGACAGGCAGGGCCTGCAGGGGAAGGCACAGGGACAACCTGGCCCCCCACACTGCCAGGGCTGTCTCTGCTCCTCCTTGCAGGCTCCGTGGCCAGGCAGAGTTTGTGTTCCTCAGCACCACCTCTGCCTTGCACTTATTCTCAGCCTCACCTCAGGGACAGCTCTGGGCTCACCTCCGTGCCACTTCTTAGCCTCACCTCAGGGCCTGGGCTCAAGGACATGAACCTGCAGGGAGGGAAGATGATTTGCAAGCTGAGGGCTGCCTGCTTGCACTGGCCTCTGGGCTTCTTTCTCCTTCTATAACCATCTCAGAACTTATCCTGCTTTTCTAACACCACACATTTACAGACTAACCTTGCAGATATATATGGACAGACATCTCTATCACCCTGGGGATAGGGTCCTTCTGCAGAGCACTCCTGCCTTCCAGCACATCAACACACCCCCAGCTTGGTGTCATCTGCAAATTTGCTGATGAAATGTCTGGTTCTGCAGGAGCTGGAGATGTTCAAGGGGCAGCAGGACCAACTCAGGGGCCTGGGGGGCTTTGGGGTCCAGGAGGGTCCTGGGGGAGCCGGGGAGGGGCTTTGGGGATTGGGGGTACAAACCAGGACAGACCATTACAGACCAGTACAGACCAGTACCTCCTCACTGCTCCCCAGATCTCTCCTGGAGCTGGGACACGTTGTCATGGGACACCAGA
>NW_020904230.1:0-339 GCF_003984885.1 Neopelma chrysocephalum | reverse complement strand
GGTTTTATTTCTGGTCTAAAGGAATGGTGAGGATTTTTCAGGAGGATAGGTTGCTTGTATGTCATTAAATGCAGATATTTCACCTCAGAAAAAGAATGAAGCAAAAGGATGCAACCAGTTATGTATGTAATTTGTTGCTAACCACTGGGAATGTAATGGTAAGGTAGAATGATATAAATGAGGAGAGGAAGAGATCACTAAAGCCCTGTTAGATATTATTAAACTCTCCATCTTGGTGAACTATTTAAAAGTAAAGATAATTCCATTTCCCCCCTCTCTGTGTATTTGTTTACACATATCCTACATCAGGGGAGACTTTTTGTCTAGTCCTAAACTAAG
>NW_020904229.1:0-447 GCF_003984885.1 Neopelma chrysocephalum | reverse complement strand
GTAGCGAGGAGGAGCTGGAGGCAGAGGAGGAGGTGGGAGCACTCCTGGGGCTGTGCCACTGGCTGGGCTTGGGCAGCTCTGGCAGGTTCTTTACTTTGGAGGGTGATGATGGAGAGATGGCAGGAGAGAGCCCTTCAGCAGCCAGCCCAGCCAGGACTAACTCCCCTTCTTACTGGGAGCGGGGCAGCGGGAGGAAAGTCATCCCCAGATCAGCAGGACCTGCTGGCCCATGTTGGTGCAGGTTGGCCTCATGGCCAGAGAGGAATGACACCAACCCTTCTCTCAGGTGCGGGGACTCCGCAGGATCCATCCCAGAGTCACAGAATCCCAGGATGTGCTGAGCTGGAAGGGACCCACAAGGATCATCCAGTCCAACCCCTGGCCCTGCACAGGCCCAGCTCCAAGAGTCACCCCCTGGGCCCCAGAGCATCATCCAAACCCTCCTGC
>NW_020904228.1:0-700 GCF_003984885.1 Neopelma chrysocephalum | reverse complement strand
CCATCCCGATTTCGGGAATTATTCCTGCTACGTGGCTCGCGATGCCGTCCCGCAGCTCCTCTGCTCCCTGGAGCTGCAGCCCGCCGTGGAAGGTGAGTAGGGAGGCGTGTGGGGGGTGACACTGTCCGGTTTGGGGGTCCTCCTGTGTCCAGCCCTGTCCACACCTGGGTAGTGCCTGCTGTTTTTTCCTGCTCTGAATTTGGGGGTCCTGCCCATTCCCTGCTGTGTCTCACCTGCTCTATGCCCTGTCCCGCCTTTGTCCCCATCTGGGTGGTGCCCGGTGTCCCCCACTCTGCACCCCCTGGCAATTTGGGGGTTCCCCATTCCCTTATGCCTGTGTTACCTGCTCCAGCCCTGTCCCCATCTGGGTGGTACCCAGTGTCCCCTACTCTGCATCCCTCATTTAGGGGACATTTAGGGGTCCCTCCCATTCCCTGGCGTGTCCATCACCTGCTCAGTCCCCTGGTCCATCCCTGTCTCCCTACCCTGGGTGGTGCCAGGTGCCCCTTGTTCTGCACCCCCTGACGTGTTTCGGGGTGTCCCCCATTCTCTGGTGCATCTGTCACCTGCTCCAGCCCTGTCCCCATCTGGGTGGTGCCCAGTGTCCCCCACTCTGCACCCCTGGCACGTTTAGGGGTCCCTCCCACTCCCTGGCATGTCCATCACTCGCTCAGTCCCCTGTCCCCTCCTGGGTGGTGCC
>NW_020904227.1:0-588 GCF_003984885.1 Neopelma chrysocephalum | reverse complement strand
AAGTCCCAGTCCTTCATCCCTGAATGAGCTTGTTCAGCCCAGGAAAAACTAAGTTTTATTTCCATGGAAGGAGGTTTTTCCCACTTTAACACCAGTTTAGTTCCAAACTGGTTTCTTCATTTCCTCCTCCCAATTTCCCTGAAGGACACTTATGGGGACCATGGACACTGACAGGGATCACAGAGTTTGTCCCTTGGCCATACAGCTCCTGCTGTTTGGCAGCACAGGAGAGGTTAATTAGAGCCCAGGCTCCAATCCCAGGGCGCCCCTTGAAGAAGAGCTTGAAATCAAACTGCTTTCCTGTTGGGGGGTTAAATTCAGTCCCCATCGTGTAGTCGTGAAAGAAGTTGCCAGTGAATTTGCCAGAAAGCATAAAAAATAGAAGAGCTCACAGTTATACACAAATACAGGTAATTACTGTTCTGACTACACATTCCAGATTAATTTGGTGCAGTGATAATAAAAATCACAAACCCACATAATGCTGTGCAAGATGACACAGATTGACCAAGTGAAGTCCTACATTAACAGAGATAAATTTGAGAAGGTCAGCAGTGCACTGTTTTACTCCTGCTAACACTTGTGGGC
>NW_020904226.1:0-604 GCF_003984885.1 Neopelma chrysocephalum | reverse complement strand
CTCTATTGTGTGAACCTTATTTCCCCTCCTGCTGAGACTGAGTACAACAGTTTGGCAGAAGGTTTTTACAGGGGTAAGATGTAACTAAAAATAAGGCAATTCACTTAGAAGTGATAAAGAAAGTACAGCTGTGGAATGTGATACACATGACCGAGTTTATAGGTGTTCAGTGAGAGTTTTGTGCTGCTTAGTATGTTACTGTGAATTGTCAGCACAAAGATAGTGTTATAAAAGAGTGGGTCTATAACTTTTACTCCTTCTCATTGAGAAAGTACATATATTGCATAAGTCATACTCGGTAACATTTGCTCTGAGCTGCAACAGCATTTGTGTTCCTTGTAAAACGTTTTGTCTGCCTAAATTCAAAAATCCTTTTTCAGTTTTCTTAGCTCAAATGAGCATACAGACAAGGCAAGCATTCAGGGAACATTTTGTATGTTTAAACTCTCTCAAGCAATAGTGCTGTAATACAATGAGATGTGTAGACTGAAACTTGACCAGACAGAAGAAGGATTAGGAGAGCATTGGTTACATGTGTATGCAGATATGTCTGTTCATTGTAGCCGTGCAGAATTTGTGTGAACAATTTGTATTGCATTTCTGA
>NW_020904225.1:0-957 GCF_003984885.1 Neopelma chrysocephalum | reverse complement strand
GGTGAGCCTGGCTTGGCAGGGAGGTTGGAGCGGATGATCTCCAGAGGCCCCTTGCAAGCCTAACGATTCTGGGCTTGGGTGCTCTGTCAAGGTCTCCCGCTTCCCCCCAGCAAATGCGTGCCGGGCAGCTGGCAGCATAAACTGACTTTTGGAGGAGCTTTTGGACACCCCCGGGATCCTCCCCCGCGCTGCCGTGGGGCCCGTGGGTGTGTGGGGCTGAGGGCTCGACCGCCCGGACACTGATAAATAAACATCAGCACGCGGGGATACGGGCCCGCCCCCGCCGCGCTGCGCAAACGGCGCAGGGATACGCAAACGGCGTAAGGTGGCGCCGCGGGTGGCAATGGAGCGGCGCTACGCAAATTGCGTAAGAGGGCCGGCAATGCCCGCGGCGCTACGCAAACGGCGTAAGGGGGCGCCGGTAACGGCAATAGAGCGAGTTACGTCAGTTGCGTACAGCTAAGCAAATGGCGTAAGCGCCCTGCCCTCAGCGCTACGCAAATGGCGGGAGCGCCCCGGTGGCTTCCTAAGGGCTCGCGGACCTTTCCCAGTTCATCCCAGTCCTCTCCAAAGGGTTCCCAGTTTGCCCCGGTCCCTTCCTAAGGGCTCCCAGTTCCCTCCTAAGGGCTCCCAGTCCACCCAAGTCCCCTCCTAACGCCGCTGCCCTCAGCGCTACGCAAACGGCGTAAGGGGCTCTGCCATTGCCCTCCGCACTACGCAAACGGTGTAAGGGGAAGCCGGTAACGGCAAGGCAGGGGAGGTACGTAAACTCCGTAAAGATACGCAAATAGCGTAAGCGCCCTGCCCTCAGCGCTAAGCAAATGGCGGGAGGGCTCCGGTTCCTTCCTCGGGGCTCCCAGTTTATCCTGGTACCTCCCAGTCCTTTCCTAAGGGCTCCCAGTTCATCCCAGCTATCGCCGCGTTCTCGCGCTTCCAGAATTTTCTCCCTCCGCTTCC
>NW_020904224.1:0-429 GCF_003984885.1 Neopelma chrysocephalum | reverse complement strand
GCCAGGCTCAGGCAGCCTTGCCCTGAGCCCACCTGGACCCACGAGCCGGGGCTGACCAGGGGCTGTGGGTCCCAAACCACACCCTGGGAGCTGCTGGCTGGGGAATGACCTCCAACGCTCGGCCAGATGGGCCAGGACAGGGACAGGGTCTGCCCAGGAATGGTTCCCCAGACACCTTGGCCCTGTACCTGCTCCTCCTCCCTCCAGTCCCACCTGCATCCCGCAGGAGCACCCGGGCACGTGCTGAAATGTTGGCTTACATGGCAGGAGGGAGGTGGAGGCTGGAACAGCCCTTGGAGCAGTGTGGGACTGAGGGGAAGGCTGACAGAGCCCCCTGCCCCACTGCAGCCCCCTTCTGCCCTGAAGAGAAGACATTTCTCCTTCTTCTTCTTCTTCCTCTCCTTCCTCTTCTTCTTCTTCCTCCTCTTC
>NW_020904223.1:0-633 GCF_003984885.1 Neopelma chrysocephalum | reverse complement strand
GGGCTGGGGCTCAGAGCTTGGTCCTCTGGATTAAGGAATCAAGTCAATGTTTATTCAGTGTTAGAGCCACCTTTCCCTTGCTTGTCCATCCTTGTCATCACTGTCTGCAGTTTTCTGCTCTAACTGGAACCCAAGGACACGTTCTCAGTTGTGTCCCTTAGTGAGACTCATTAGCACTACAAGAAACTTGAGTGTTTCAATCTCACTTTGACTTCTTGAGAAGTTGTTTGAACTTCCTCTCAGGGACTGAGTCTCATGTAAACAACATCAAACCCCCCTGGGGGTCATGAAATGCCTGGGGCTGTTGCTGTGCTGCTGAGCTGGGCTGGGCTCCTGGCACACAGGGAGCTCCTGGCAACCAAGAAGAGCTCCAAAGAGACAGCTCTGCTGGTGAGCAGCTCCTCTGCACAGCCCAGTAAGGCTGAGGGCACTGCCTGCAGCACCCAGGGCACAGGAGAGGAGGCAGAGAGATGAGAGGCAGCCTGGGCTGGGAGGTGACTGAGCTCTCACCATGGGAGAAACCTTCCCAGGATTTGAAGGAAGAATTCTCTGGCTGTAGGAAAGTTCAGCTTCTGTTCCTGGAGGGATCTCCTAAAGCTGGCCCATCCCACAGCTTCTAGGATCTTTCAGCAG
>NW_020904222.1:0-335 GCF_003984885.1 Neopelma chrysocephalum | reverse complement strand
GCTCCAAGACCACCCTTCCTTCTGCTCCCAGCTCCCTATCCTTACCAGCTCCCTGATAGTCTGTCAGTCCGGAACTCTCCCTGCTGACTGGATCTCAGCATCGATCCTGCAGGATGTGCAGCCTTGTCCCAGTGAAGGTACAGTGCCATTCCATGGAGGTGGACACCATCCAGCTGCCCAGGAGGGTTGGAGTTCTGTGGGGATGGTTTGGGACAGGGATCCCTCTGAGGTTGTGCTCCCTGCTGCAGGGTCAGAGAGACAGCGAAGAAGCCATGGAAGTAGACGTGGTGTCAGATATGGAGGAGAGTATGGATGTGGATGTTGAAGAGACTTTG
>NW_020904221.1:0-338 GCF_003984885.1 Neopelma chrysocephalum | reverse complement strand
GGTTTTATTTCTGGTCTAAAGGAATGGTGAGGATTTTTCAGGAGGATGGGAGGTGTGTGTGTCATTAAATTAAAAGGCAGATATTTCACCTCAGAAAAAGAATGAAGCACGAGGATGCAACCAGTTATGTATGTAATTTGTTGCTAACCACTGGGAATGTCATGGTAAGGTAGAATGATATAAATGAGGAGAGGAAGAGATCAGAAAAGACCTATTGGATATTAATAAACTCTCCTCATCTTGCTGAATTATTTAAAAGTAAAGATACTTCCATTTTTCCCCTCTCTGTGTATTTGTTTGCACATATCCAACATCAGGGGAGACTTTTTGTCTAGTCC
>NW_020904220.1:0-908 GCF_003984885.1 Neopelma chrysocephalum | reverse complement strand
CCACACAGGGAGCAACTGGCATTGCCATGGAAAGAAGATTAAAAGCTAAATGCTCTTTTCTGCTCCACCTGAAAGGGATCCTGTGGGACCCCTCTTGGGCCTGAGAATGGAGCCGGCCAAGATTGTCACAATCCAGCAACCTTGAGAGGGTCTTAAGGAAAATGGCACATGAATGAGCTCTTGCCACATTGACAGGGATTATTCTGTCAAGAAAGGGACACTGAGAACTTGCCTCCGGGTTGCTCCAGGAAACTCAAAGCATCATCCACAAGAACTTGCAGGTAATCCAAGTCATGATCCCCATCTAGAAGCCAACAGAGATGGGAACTGTTTCCATTGCATGCTGGGATCCCCTCCTGCCTCAGAGAACTGTGGCACTGCAGGGGCTCGAGAAGCACCGTGGGGGCCAGATGTCAATGGACATGGCCAGAGCTGCAGAGGGGCCTGGGCAGCTCTGGGCTGGCTCCGGGCTGCTCTCCACACTCTGCACACTCTCTGAAACATCCCTGGGGGAGCGGCTGGAGCAGACAAGGGCCCCTCGGGGCTCTCTCAGGAGTGCAGAGGAAACCCTCACTGAACCCACATCGTGAGGGGCCCGAGCGGGCACTGGGGGAAGAGCTGCTGCCACACAGCCACCCCGATGGCCGACACCGGCTGACCACGCCACAGCAATTACCCCGTGTGCCCGTGCCTGGCATCGCCTCCCTTCCTTCAGCAGAGCCTGCAACGGAGCCACTGCTTCCTTTGGGGAATGCCACCTGCCACAGAGCCCCTTGGTCCATGTCTGGGGAAAGCAAGAGGGACAGCTGGATCAGATGGAGCTGTTCTCCATAAGGGAAGTGGCATCTTCAGGAGGCAACACTTATAAAAGACATGGGAAAGTCCAGGGAAACCCCCGGGCTTTTGGG
>NW_020904219.1:0-536 GCF_003984885.1 Neopelma chrysocephalum | reverse complement strand
CCTGCGCCGTGGAGCCCTTCAAAACGGCCTCTCCCACCAGGCTCTGCTGGGGGAATTTGTCCTCCGGGCTCTCCGGCCTCAGCTCGGGGCCTGGGGCAGGAAGGAAGAAGGACAGGGAGGGGATTTGCCTCTGGCCCAGAGGGAAGGCCAAGGACATCCCCCCAAATCCAGCCCCAGTATCCCCAGTGATGCTCAGCTGGGAGATCCAGGACAAGACAGGGGCAAAGGGGCACTGACTTCCTCCTCACCTGCCCGGGGGGCCCGGGGCTTCTTCCTCTTCCTCACAGCCTCCTCCTCCTCCATTTGGCCAAGGTTTGGGAAGGAGAAATCCTACTGTGGGGGAAAAACAAAGTGTGAGTGCGTTGGGTTGGGGGTTCCTCCTGCCCAAGTCCATCTCTAGATGTTACCGAGCGGCTCCTGGCCAAGAAAACCTCCAAAACACCAAGATTCAGCCCAAAAAACCCTCCCAGGAGCCCCCCCTCTCTGGTCTCTGTACTTTGGGGTTCTGGGGGTTCCCTGGTCAAGGCTGCTGGGGG
>NW_020904218.1:0-637 GCF_003984885.1 Neopelma chrysocephalum | reverse complement strand
AATCCCACTGGGATCCCTGAGCACATCCCAAATCCCACTGGGAGCCCCCCATGGATACATGGATCATCCCGGGGGTCTCCTGCACCTGAGCACATCCCAAATCCCACCGGGAGCTCCCCATGGATACATGGATCTCCCCGGGGGTCTCCTGCACCTCCCAAATCCCAAATCCCACTGGGATCCCTCCATGGATACATGGATCACCCTGGGGGTCTCCTGCACCTCAGCACATCCCAAATCCCACTGGGAGCCCTGAGCACATCCCAAATCCCACTGGGATCCCTCCATGGACGTGTGGATCACCCCGTGGGTCTCCTCGTGTGCCCATCCCAGGCTGGGATCTTTTATGGCCCTTTGAGCACCAAAACCCTATTTTGGGTCTGAAAAGGCCTATTTTGGGTCCGGAGCCGCTGCCCGGAGCTGTGTGGCTTCCAGGCGGGAAGCAAGGCAGGATATTTTGGGAAACCACAACCCCCTTCACCTCCAGGCGCTTGAAACCACGCGGCAGGAAGGGCAAAAAGGGCTCCTGTGGAAAATGGAACATTCCCGGGGCCTCTTCCAGCTCTCCCGGGGCTTCCACGGAGCCTCCTGGAGCCGGAGCAAATCCACAGGGGACTTGTCCCCAGTCCCTCTCCAG
>NW_020904217.1:0-310 GCF_003984885.1 Neopelma chrysocephalum | reverse complement strand
GGCGGGCGCTCGGGGCTCTGCGCAGGCTGTTCCGCTCCTGCACGGCAGGACAGCCCCAGGATTAGGCCCCGCTCCAGCGCCAGGCCGGGCCCAGACACCTCTTCACTGACACCACCACCAACGTGCAACATTTATTTCTATACCTGACTACTCCTGCAGGGAATGAGCAAGACAGGACCTCTTGCTCCCAGAAACTCCCTGCAGGATAACAACATACACGATTATAGCCAAACAAACAAAAGATGGCTTAAATCAACTAACTACTTTAATTTATTTATTAGGCTAGTTAAGCAATTAATTAATTTAATTA
>NW_020904216.1:0-589 GCF_003984885.1 Neopelma chrysocephalum | reverse complement strand
AGATGGAGCAGGAGCCCAGGAAACAGGGAAACACACGGCCCTGGAGCTCTGGGGCTCGTTTTGTGTCCTGGGAACGCCTCAGTTTGGGATAAAACACGAGGCTGGAGCACGGGATGAGCAGCCAAGGAACTCTTCCTGTGCCCCGTGTCCGACTCCTCCCGGGAGCTGCTCCTGGAGCTGCTGATTTCTCCAGGGAAGCACCTAAAAACCCAACTCCTGAAAATTAGAGCACCCTGACGCTTCCCAGACCATCTTGCCGTGGAAAATCAGGAAGTTTTTAGGCTGGAGCAGCGAGAAATTTGTACAGATCCCAAAGTTTTTCAGCAGCAAATTCCAGGAATGTTGTTTTTTTCCCCTTCCAGGATGGTGACAACCAGTCATGGAATTCCAGGCTGGTTTCGGTGGGAAGGGAACCTAAAGATCATTTAATTCCCATCCCATTCCATGGGCAGGGACACCTCCCAACATCCTAGGTGGGTCCAACCCGGCCTTGGACACTCCCAGGAATCCAGGGGCAGCCACAGCTTCTCTGGGAATTCCAGCCCAGCCAGGAATCCCTTCCCAATCTCCCCCCCAAATCTCCCCTTTC
>NW_020904215.1:0-631 GCF_003984885.1 Neopelma chrysocephalum | reverse complement strand
TGGAAATCAGAGCCTTGTCCTTGCCTGGGCTCTGGCTGCTGCAGGGCAATGCACAGCCCAGCCCCCGTGGGCCTGAGGGCACAGGCTCTGCTTTGGCTGGGAAAGAAGCCCAGGGAGGAGCTGCTCAGGGAAGGGGTCTGTGCCACAGGGACAGGGAGGGGCCCACATGGAGGGGCCCACATCCCCCTGCCCAGCACTTGTGGCAGCAGCTCCCTCTCCCTGCCTGCCTGTCTCTGGGTGAGGAGCTGTTCCTGCCAGCAGCCCCTCCCTGTGCCCAGCTCAGCTCCCTGCCAGTGCTCCCAGAGCCATCCCCAGCCCAGTGCCCAGGGGCAGCTCTGCCTGGGCAGGGGCTGCAGAGCAAAACCCAGACAGCCTGCGGTGGCTGGGAAGGGGGAGGTGTTCTGGGGGATGTGCTTCCTGAGAAGGGCCCTGGAAATGACAGGAGGTGGAGCTGAAGCTGTGAGGAACCCTGACCCTGCAGCTGAAGGGCCCTGCCCAGCCCTGCCCAGCCCTGCCCTGCCCTGCCCTGCTCTGAGGGGTCACTCCTTCCACCCACCCCTTCTCCCTGCAGGGCTGTGGCAGCACCTTGGCCGGGCTGAGAGCTGACCCTGGCAGGCAGCAGAGTCCCTGC
>NW_020904214.1:0-1156 GCF_003984885.1 Neopelma chrysocephalum | reverse complement strand
AATTTCCCCCAAACCCACCTGGTGATGTCATAGACGAGCAGAGCCCCTGCAGCACCTCGGTAATAACTGCGGGTCACTGACCTGGAAAAATGGGAATAAATACTGGGAATGACGGGAGAAACACAGGGATGGATGGGAGAAACACAGGGAATAAACACTGGGAATAACGGGATAAACACAGGGAATGAGGGGAGAAACACAGGGAATAAACACAGGGAATGAGGGGAGAAACACCGGGAATAAACACAGGGAATAAACACAGGGAATGAGGGGAGAAACACAGGGAATAAACACTGGGAATAACGGGATAAACACAGGGAATAAACACAGGGAATAAACACCGGGAATGAGGGGAGAAACACAGGGAATAAACACAGGGAATGACAGGAGAAACACAGGGAATAAACACTGGGAATAAACACAGGGAATAAACACCGGGAATGAGGGGAGAAACACAGGGAATAAACACAGGGAATAAACACAGGGAATAAACACAGGGAATGACAGGATAAACACAGGGAATAAACACAGGGAATGACAGGAGAAACACAGGGAATAAACACTGGGAAAAACGGGATAAACACAGGGAATAAACACAGGGAATGAGGGGAGAAACACAGGGAATAAACACAGGGAATAAACACAGGGAATGACAGGATAAACACAGGGAATAAACACTGGGAATGAGGGGAGAAACACATCCTGTGGCCCCCCAGGAATAACTGCGGGTCACAGACCTGGAAAAATGGGAATAAACACCGGGAATGACGGGAGAAACACAGGGATGGGTGGGAATATACCCAGGGAATGATGGGAATAAACAGGGAACACAGGGATGGGTGGGATAAACACAGGGATTTAGGGAAATAAATACAGAGAAATATCCCATATTTAATATGGGGAAATATCCCGGATTTAGGGAAATGGGAGATGAGGATGAGGAGGAAGAGGAGCACGAGGAGGAAGATGAAGAGAAGAACAATGAAAAGGAGGAGGAGGAAGATGAAGAGGAGGAGGAGGAAGAGGAGAATGAAGAGGAGGAAGATCAGGGTGAGGATGAAGGTGAGGAGGAAGATGAGGATGAGGATAAACAGGAGGATGAAGATGAGGATGAGGATGATGAGGAGGATGAAGATGAAGATGAGGAGGTGGATGA
>NW_020904213.1:0-366 GCF_003984885.1 Neopelma chrysocephalum | reverse complement strand
GCCTGTGGATCCTCCTGGAAAAGCCGGGGAGAGCCTCTAATTAGCCCCGAGCTTAATTGGGGGGGCTTAATTTGGGGTCCTGAGCTTTGTCCCCTGGGGGTGGATCTGCTGGAGAACCTCCCAAATCCAAGGTCATTCCCTCCCCGATCCCGCTGCAGCCAGAGGGGACAGGTGTCCTGGAGCCACTCCACGTGTCCTGGAGCCATTCCAGGGGTCCGGGAGCCATTCCCAGCCACGGGAATCTAAAAGGGGACGGACGAATCCCGTTCCAGGAGTATCCATTTCTCCCCCACTGGCTGCAGAGGGAGCACAGGGAAAAATGAGGGAACATCAATCCCGCTCCATGAGCCTAAAAATCCCCAATAT
>NW_020904212.1:0-796 GCF_003984885.1 Neopelma chrysocephalum | reverse complement strand
GGGGGACCTTCTGGATCCCTAAAATGCCCTGGAAGGAGGTTGGAGCCAGGGGGGGTCGGGAATAAAATAATATAAAAGAGAATAAAATAAAAAAATAAAATAAAATAATATAGAAGAGAATAAAATAAAATAGTATAGAATAAAATAGAATAAAGTAAAATATAAAATAAATATAAAATAAAATAATATAAAAGAGAATAAAATAAAACAGTATAGAATAAAATAAAAAATAAAATAAAATAATATAAAAGATAATAAAATAAAAATTAAAAAAGATAAAATAAAATAAAATAAAATAATATAAAAGAGAATAAAATAAAATAGTATAGAATAAAATAAAAAATAAATAAAATAAAATAATATAGAGTAAAATAAAATAAAAGAGTATAGAATAAAATAGAATAAAATAAAGTATAAAATAAATATAAAATAAAATAAAAATAAACTAAAGATAAAATAAAATAGGATAAAATAAAATAAAGAAAAAATAAAATAAAATAAATTAAAAATAAATTAAAATAAAACAAAATAAAATAAAATAAAATGAAGATAAAGTAAAAATAAAATGAAGATAAAATAAAATAAAGAAAAAATAAAATAAAATAAATTAAAAATAAATTAAAATAAAATAAAAATAAATTAAAATAAAATAAAAATAAATTAAAATAAAATAAAAATAAATTAAAATAAATATAAATTAAAATAAATATAAATTAAAATAAAATAAATTTAAAATAAAATAAAGATACAGATACATTTCAAAATGTGAGGCACAGCTGCAGGGGGCTGCAATCCC
>NW_020904211.1:0-717 GCF_003984885.1 Neopelma chrysocephalum | reverse complement strand
ACGGGGACTGCGCGGACACCGCGAGCGACGCGGGCGGAACGAGCGACCCGGGTAGAACGAGGGGCGCGGGTGGAATGAGGGGCGCGGGTGGAACGAGAGGCGCGGGCGACAGGACCAGGCTCTGTCAGGCGCGCGGCGGGCAGCCCAGAGCGCTGCGGTGAGGGGTCCTGAGGCGCGGGGCATGCTGGGATACACCGAGGCAGGCCGGTTCTCCCGCGCGGGGCATGCCGGGATATACCGGGGTCCCGGTCCCACCCCGGGGGCGCGGATGGGGGGCTCTGCCACGGCCTGGGGCTCCCAACAGCCCCCGCGGCACTGCCCCTCCGAGCCCCCCGAGCCCCTACAGCCCCGTCCCCTGCGAGTTTGGCCGGGCCCCGGGGTGCTTCACGCCCTCCAATGCCGGGGGCGCCGCCCTCCCCTCCCCCGGAGCCCCGAACCCTCCCGGGGTGCCCGGGGCGCTCCCGGGCGTCCCGCCGAGCCCGAGGGGGCCATGATCCCCGAACTCGCCCCCCCCCCCCAAGGTTCAGGAGGGTTTGGGGGCAGGAGGTCCCCAGGCCGGTCCCCCCAACCTGGAGGTCCCCGGGCTGAGCCCCAAAGGGTCCCGGGACCCCCCCGAGCTGGGGGGATTCGGCTTTTGGGCTCAGCCCCCCACACCCACCGCCGGCTACGGGGTTTTACCTTTTGGGGCTCGGGACCCCCCGGCTTTAGGGAGTTACT
>NW_020904210.1:0-781 GCF_003984885.1 Neopelma chrysocephalum | reverse complement strand
TTCAACACTACCATGACTGGATCCTGATCCAGATGGGATTGCTCCCGTCAGCAACAGCTGCTCCATCGGTACGGCCAGACACCACCCGGACCACCATCCTGGTGCCAACAGTAAAGGCCTCGGACACGCTTACGGTCATTAAATTCCCCAAAAAGACCCTGCGGGGATTCCTTGAGAAGCTGGAGGAGCTCTTGGAGTTCCTAAAGGATGAGATGGATTGATCAGAAGGATGAGCAGATCCAGCTCTGGCTGCAGTGGACCAAGACCATTCCCCGTTGAGGCCACGACTGCGGGGCCAAAAGCAGCCGCAGTGCCCAGAGCTGCTCTGTGCTGTCCATGTTCCTCCCCTGAGCCCCCCGATGGTGAAGTTTAGTGTCTTATTGAAATAAAGTTGTTTGTGTTCCTCATTAAGCATGTTTTCAGCCCAGGCAAGGTAAGGACAGGACAATCTGGGAGCCTGGAGGGAAAAATGAGTGGAGTTGGTCCTGTTTGGGGAGGAGACAAGGGCGGAGACAGGGAAGAGTGGAGGGAGGGGAGGGGAAGGGGCATCAGCACCAGTCCCGCACACAAACTGCTGGCTGGCTGCTGCTGGCACTCAGCCCTGCACCCAAACCCCACAGGCTGCCAAACAAACCCCTCTGGCCCAGCTTTCCCACGGCACAGCCTCGGGTGTCCCATTCCTGGGAAAAGCCATTTAATAAAGGAGCGCTGCAGCCACAGGAGCAGCTGGAGCAGGGAGTCCTGGAGCCACGAGGGCCGTGGAGGTGCTGGAGGATGCCCA
>NW_020904209.1:0-400 GCF_003984885.1 Neopelma chrysocephalum | reverse complement strand
CACTGCTAAAGGGTCCAGAGAGCTACGGGCGCCAGCCTGGCGGCTGTCGGTGTCTGGAGACCGCCTTTGGACAGTCCTCTGGCTCTTCGAGCCACGTCATCGGGAGGCAGATTTGTATTCTTGTATCCTGGTGGACACGGACTCATTGACACCGTCGTCCTGGGTGGTTTCAGGGGATTTTCTTGGATAACAAAAATCTCTACTCTTCTACAGCATATAAAGTAACGCCCATATATAAAAAGGGCTTTTACCACTGACGCAGTATGGACTGCATTAATTCTCTGTACAGGAGAGAACGATGCAATGAAATACTTGCACTGGATGTGCTGGAACCAGCACATCTGCAGCAGGTTGAGGGACACTCAGAGGCACAGCAAAAAGGTTCATTCTCTTTCCCATC
>NW_020904208.1:0-982 GCF_003984885.1 Neopelma chrysocephalum | reverse complement strand
ATCACCCTCTCCTTACATCTCCCTCTGCACCTTGAGTCTCTCCCCTCACACTCACGCAAGGCTCTTGCCATGATGTGTATTTTATAGCCAAGGCACATCTAGCCCCGTTTCACATGGCTCAACCTTAAAAGACAAGAAATCAGCAAAACACCTCTGCCATTTCCTCCTGCATTTCCTCCTCCATATGCAGCAACCACAACTCCTTTTTAGCAGTCACAACTTTCAACATGATCCTTCATCTTCATAACAGGCAGACAGACATCATCAAGGCACCAGTTGTTGCCTGGACCGTTTCCCTACAGGAAACACAAAGAGCAAAGTATGGACGAATGCAAAGACATTTCCTACTGACCTCCATTACGTATTATTGAGACACATGAAGGCTGCAAGAGTACAAATGATGAGCAACAAAGTTACATACAGTAAAGTTAATATTACACTCGAGAGAACCTCACCCATATCAAGTGCATGTGCTGTTGGGAAGACACCTGAACCAGCAAATAACAAAAACCACAATTTGCTAATAAGGCAACACATTCGTACAGAAGACCGAGGGCTGAAAGTAACACGGTTGTTACACGTCAGGGCACAGAAAAGACTTGATGCATGATGAAAACACAAAGACTCGCTCAAACTTCCAGCCACCATCAGCCTCACTACATCCGCCTCCCCAGCAACCTGGAAGACTGAGCAAGGACCCTATATCCACCTCTCACCAGCCAACAGAGTGTCAATGCCCGAATCTCTGCCAGCTTTGTCAGCAAACTTCCGTACACAGAGAACAAAATACGGCGGGGAAAGAGCAGCAGAGAAGAAGAAGCAGCTTCGCAGAAACAGTTTGGTCAGAAGAACTCACCGGAGGAGGGTCGGGGTCAGCGGGCTGGGGGCCGGCAGGTTCCTCGTCGGCGAGCAGCGGCGCGGGCTCGTCGGGCGGGGGCCGGGCCGGCAGGGTGTCGCAGCAGCTGGCGGCCGAGAAGCGGAG
>NW_020904207.1:0-321 GCF_003984885.1 Neopelma chrysocephalum | reverse complement strand
TCCCCTCTCAGCTTCCTCTTCCTTCATCATCCCCCGTCCTTCCTTATTCTCTTCTACCTCTCCCCTTCTGTTCTTCCTCCTCCATTTCCCCATCCTTCCTCCTCTTTTTCCTCGTCCTTCATCCCCTCGTCTTCCTCCTCCATCTCCCTCCGTCCTCCTCTTCCTCCTCAATCCCGCACTTCTTCCTCCTCTTCCTCCTTCCCTCTCTCTCCATCTTCTCTCCTCCTCCATCTCCCCATCCTTCCTCCTCTTCTTCCTCCTCCTCCTTCACCCCTCCCGTTCTTCCTCCTCCTCCTCCTCCCGTGGGCGTGGCCTGGGGGG
>NW_020904206.1:0-982 GCF_003984885.1 Neopelma chrysocephalum | reverse complement strand
TTCTGGGCAAAAAGGGCCGTCGTTCGCAGGTTTGCGCACCGGCCGGCCGGGGGCTAAAATTGCATACGGTCGATGATTCCTTCCAGACCGGAAGCGCCCGGGACAGGAACCCCGGTTGCGCGCGTAGACGCGAGCGAGGCGCACAAAGGACAGGCGAGAGCTGAAGGGTCAGGCCCCTCCTTCTACACAAAAAAGGGCTGTCGTTTGCGGGCTGGCGCGCCAGCTGGCCGGGAGCTAAAATTGCATACGGTCGAGGATTCCGTCCAGACCGGATGCGCCAAGGCCAAGAGCCATGGCTGCGCACGTAGAGCCGAGCGAGGCGCACAAAAGGCAGGCGAGAGCTGGAGGGTCAGGCCCTCCTTCTGGGCAAAAAGGGCCGTCGTTTGCGGGTTTGCGCGCCGGCCAGGGGGAGGCTAAAATTGCATACGGTCGAGGATTCCTTCCAGACCGAAGGCGCCAAGACCAGGAGCCCCGGCTGCGGATGTAGAGCCGAGCGATGTGCACAAAGGGCAGGCGAGAGCCGGAGGGTCAGGCCCCTCCTTCTGGGCAAAAAGGGCCGTCGTTCATGGGTTTGCGAACTGGCCGGCCGGGGGCTAATATTGCATACGGTCGAGGATTCCGTCCAGACCGGAGCCGCCAAGGCTGGGAGCTCCGGCTGCGCGCGTAGAGCCGAGCGAGGTGCATAAAGGGCAGGAGAGAGCCGAAGGGTCAGGCCCCTCCTTCTGGGCAAAAACGGCCGTCGTTCGTGGGCCCGTGCGCCGACCGACCGGGGGTAAAATTGCATACGGTCGAGGATTCCTTCCAGACCGAAGGCGCCAGGACCGGGAGCCCTGGCTGCACGTGTAGAGCCGATGGCGGCGCACAAATAGCAGGCAAGAGCCGGAGGGTCAGGCCCCTCTTTCTGGGCAAAAAGGGCCGTCATTCGTGGGCCGTTGCGCCGGCCGGCAGGGGCCTAAAATTCCACACGGTCGAGGATTCCTTC
>NW_020904205.1:0-613 GCF_003984885.1 Neopelma chrysocephalum | reverse complement strand
GACACGGGTCACCTGGGGGGGTCAGGGGGTCTCACCTGTGTCCCTGGGGGGGTCCTGGGGGGGTCAGGGAGTCTCCCTCGTGTCACCATGGCAACGGGGGGGGACGCGGGGTCACCAGGGCAACGGGGAGGGGCGGGACGGGGTCACCATGGCAACGAGGGCCGGGTCATGTCTGTCTGGGTGGGGCTGGGGTCACCATGGCAACGGGAGGTGGGACGGGGTCACCATGGCAACGGGGGGTAACCAAGGCAACGGGGTGAGGGGGCAGGACCCTCCAGGTGAGGGGTGGGGCTTAAGGGGCGTGGTTATGAGTGGGCGGGGCTTTTGTCACTGTAGGTGTGGCTTTGCACCTTCCCCTCCCCCCTTCAAGGACCGCCCACCTGGGGGCGTGGCCTCGGGATGGGGTGCGGATTTGGGGTGGGGGCGTGTCCCCAGGTTAGGGTGGGGTCACAGGAGGGGGCGTGGCCTCTCAGGGCGTGGCTTCTCTCTCATGGCCCCGCCCCCAGGCGCGGATCAAGAAGATCATGCAGACGGACGAGGAGATCGGGAAGGTGGCGGCCGCCGTCCCCGTCATCATCTGTATCCTCACACACCTGGGGGCACCTGGGAACCC
>NW_020904204.1:0-426 GCF_003984885.1 Neopelma chrysocephalum | reverse complement strand
CCTGTGTCCCTGTCCCTGTCCCTGTCCCCATCCTGTCCCTGTCTCTGTCCCTGTCCCTGATCCCCTCCCCTGTCCCCTATCCCTGTCCCTGTCCCCTGTCCCTGCCCCTGTGTCCTTGTGTCCCTATCTCTGTCCCTGTCCCTGATCCCCTCCCTGTCCCCTGTTCCCTGTCCCTGTGTCCCTGTGTCCCTGTTCCCTGTCCCTGTCCTGTCCCTGTCCCTGGCACGTCCCTGTCCCCACAGAACCTGTCCGTGTGTCCCGAGGAGGAGTCCGTGATCCTCTCGTCCTTCGTCAGCTCCCTCTCAGCTCTGTCAGCCAAGGAAGGTACTCAAAGGTCTTCAAAATGTCCCCAAAATGTCCCTGTCACCCCCCAGGGACCGTGTCCCCCCCAATTGTCCCCCAAATGTCCCTAAAACCTCCCTGTCA
>NW_020904203.1:0-418 GCF_003984885.1 Neopelma chrysocephalum | reverse complement strand
GCAAATAGAGGACCCAAGGCATCATACTTTGCAAAGATATTAAAACTGAGCATGACAATAAGGTGGTTTGTTTGGTTGTAGGAACATGTTGTGGTATTTTGAGGCGTGATTTGCCATCCTGGAGCGGAAGAGCATGTTCTGCAGCACTGACAGGGAAAGGTTCTTTAACCTGTTCCTTGTTCCAGCTTAAAAAAGGCAGCACAAGAATAACTTCTGTGTGTCCATCACTCTGCCTTTGTGCAGGCCATGGGAAGACCCAAACTCTTCTGCTTCTCCACTGAGGAAGTTCAACGAGGGAAAGTGCTGGATTCTGCCTGGGATGGGGCAACCCTGGATGGATGGACAGACTGGGAATGAGGCTGGAAAGCAGAGCTGGGAAAGGGCCCTGGGGGTCCTGGTGGTGCCAGTTGTCCCTGAG
>NW_020904202.1:0-336 GCF_003984885.1 Neopelma chrysocephalum | reverse complement strand
GTTAACGTGTGTGTGGCTCCGGGTCAGTGGTTGGGGGTCACACGTGTTCGGGGGTCACGCGTGTGGCCGTGGGTCGCTACTTGTGTCTGTCACACGTGTGACTGTGGGTCACGCATGTTGTGGGTCACGCATGTTGTGGGTCACTCATAGTTGTGGACGTGAGCGGTTGTGGGTCACCCGTGGGTCACACCCATGTGACTGTGGGTCATGTGTGTTGTGGGTCACACGTGTGGCTGTGGGTCACACCCGTGTGACTGTGGGTCACCTGTGGGTCACACCTGTGTGACTGTGGGTCACAATGTTGTGGGTCACCTGTGGGTCACACCCGTGTGACTG
>NW_020904201.1:0-1250 GCF_003984885.1 Neopelma chrysocephalum | reverse complement strand
CCCGGGCACCGGGGGACAGCAGCACTGCCACACCCAGCACCTCCTGGGAACTGGGATCCAGGGGCACCCCAACAACACCTCCCGGGCACCCCCTGGGCCAGCACCCCCTGCCCCGTTGTGTTTCCCTGTTGGGTTCCCCACTGGGTTCCCTGTTGGGTTCCCCAGTAGGATCCCATTGGGTGTTCTCGTTGGGTTCCTTGTTGGGTTTCCTGTTGGTTTCCCCATTGATTTCCCAGTTGGGTTCCCAGCAGATCCCATTGGTTTCCCCATTGGTTTCCCCATTGGGTTCCCAGTTGGGTTCCCAGCAGACCCCATTGGTTTCCCCGTTGGTTTCCCTGTTGGGTTCCCCCTTGAGTTCCCAAGTAGGATCCCGTTGGGTTTCCCTGTTTGGTTCCCTGTTGGGTCCCCAGTTGGGTTCCCAGTTGCATCCCCCATCGGGTTCCCCATTGAGTTCCCAAGTAGGATCCCGTTGGGTTTCCCTGTTGGTTTCCCCATTGGTGTCCCTGTTGGGTTCCCAGTTGGGTTCCCCATTGGGTTCCCTGCTGGGTTTCCCATTGGATTCCCAGCTGGGTTCCCCATTGACTTCCCAAGTAGGGTCCCGTTGGGTTCCCAGTTGGGTTCCCAGCAGACCCTATTGGTTTTCCCATTGCTTTCCATGTTGAGTTCCCCATTGAGTTCCCAAGTAGGATCCCGTTGGGTTTCCCTGTTGGTTTCCCCATTGGTTTCCCCATTGGGTTCCCCTTTGAGTTCCCAAGTAGGATCCCATTGGGTTTTCCCATTGGTTCCCTGTTGGTTTCCCCGTCGGGTTCCCCCATCCCCGCCGTGTCCCCGTGTGCCCGCGCTGTCCCCGCCGTTCCCGTTGCGGTGCCGTTGCCGTTCCCGGTGCCCACCTCAGTCCGTGCCAGCTCGTCTGCCAGGCGCCGGTTGTGCCTGCCGGTGTCCTCGGCCTCCTGGGCCTTGCGGTCGTAGCTCCGCGCCAGCTCCTCCAGCGCCGCCAGCACCTCGGTCACCTCGGCGCGCGCGGCCCCGTGTTCCGCCCGCAGCGCTGCCAGCTCCCGGCGGGCAGCCTCGCCACCACCACGGGCTGCCGCCAGCACCTGGCACCGGGACACGGGCACGGCGGGCATGGTGGGGTCCCAGAGGGGTCATGGTGGGGGCACAGGGGTCATGGGGACATAGTGGGGTCCCAGAGGGGTCATGGGATCATGGTGGAGTCCCAGAGGGGCAGGAGGCAATAGTGGGGTTCTAGA